>NC_056748.1:939598534-939892893 GCF_019279795.1 Protopterus annectens
AAACTGATGACATTGACTGCCTTCTAGTTTATATTAAGATCCAGTTTTATTTCTTGCAACTTTTTCAGTAAATCAGTGGAGTCCTTAATATATAATAGTAACTTATTTAAATATTTTAATATGTAATTACTAATGAGTCTTGCAACCTGTTACATGTAAGGTAAAGTACCACAAGCAAATACCCTAAGTCTGCTTGGAAGACTCCAAGTACTTTTATGGATTTTAGGCAGACAAAAACAAGCCATATGAGCCTTACTTTGTATTAAAGTTTAGCATTATTATCTGAATCCACTCTTAATTCTTTCAAACTAGCTAAAGCCTTGTCATATTCTGTTTTATAACTTGCTATATATGCATCAATATCTGACAAATGATTTGTGCACATTTTAATGTACTAACAGATTTTTATATACAGGTGCAGTTCCTGACTCTCACATCTATTCCTCCTGGTGTTTTGAAGCTTTTAGAGGTAAAATAAATGAACAGAGCAGTAGACCAATACTGAAGTTCAGGGTTCTTGGAATGGGAGGAAAGAAAAAAAAGACAGTCTTGGCTTTCTGTCCTAAACAGTTCCTGGCCCATAGGGATCCCTATATGCCCATTCCTGAGAAAGCAGGTGTCTTTTATAGAGTCATAGATTCATAGATATTCCAAGGTCATTGAGTCTTGTGACCATTCACACCTTGCCAGTGCCCTCCCACAGGCTGTACATCCTTTCTCCAAGAGGACTGTACCAGTTAATCCTGGAGTGAATTTGTGGATACCCATCCAGTCATCTAGTTTATAATTAAAATAGAATAGTGAGTTGCACTTTTTAACATGCAGGAAAAGTTTTTTTTTCCAGAGGTCTGGAAGGTACTTGGTTGTAAATCTGTCCATCCACCATGTTTTATCTGTTGGTGTCAGGATTCTGAGAGTAGCAGACTTTTTTTTTTTTTTTGTGGTTTTACTTATTACCAAAGTGAAGATTTGGGCTAGCTCATCAAGATTTAGTGTCAAGTTTTACATACAGGGCAGGGTTCCTGTTCTTGTTCCAGTTCGTATAAGTCACCCAAAATCAACAGTTGACACCTGAAGTTGATTAATAGTAAATGCAGAGATTCAACTTGACATAGGTTCAAAGGTGCTTTGTTGACTGCTGATCTGTGAGGATATTAAGAGGCAAAGCCTTGTATTCCCATGGTAGTTTTTAGCCCTTGTAGTTTTCATACAAATAATCCAGAGCAAGACAGAAGATGGATATATTGGGACATTTACTTGCTGCCCCTATCCATGACAGATATGGGTATTAAATTGAGGTGAATTTGTGTTTTCCCAACCATTCATCCAAATTACATTTGAATAGAGTAAGAGGCATGCTTCATTTTTATGTGTACTGGAAGACTGTTCCAAAGAAAAGGTTTTCTCTGTAATACGTACCTATCCCTCCAAAATGTTCTATTTATGTTGGGAAAGGAATGGATATACCTGAGCAGCTGTTAATGCTACCATTAGACTTCTTAATGCGTAATAGGTCTGACAGGATATGGTGTTCTGAGGCTTTAAATGCAAGGCAGTGATCACTTGTTCATAGCTCTAAACCTGGGCATATATAAACAATCCTACCTTGGTTTGTGATTTACTGTGGAGTTGACTGGTAAGAGAAGTTTTAATTGAATTTATATATGACTGGTATAGGGAGAGAGCTAGCTAATATGATGGACCAAAGGGCGGTTGGTATATTGTGTGTGCAAGAGACCAGATGGAAGGGGAGCAAGGCTAGGTGTATCGGAGGCGGTTTCAAATTGTTTTATCATGGTGTGGATGGGAGGAGAAATGGCGTAGGCATTATCCTGAAGGAACAGTATGCTAAGAGTGTTTTGGAGGTGAAAAGAGTGTCCGATAGAGTGATGTTTATGAAGCTGGAAATTGATGGTGTAATGATGAATGTTGTTAGTGCATATGCTCCACAAGTTGGGTGTGCGATGGATGATTTTTGCAGTGAGTTAGATGAAGTGGTGATGACTGTACCCAAGGGTGAGAGACTGGTGATTGGAGCAGATTTCAATGGGCATGTTGGTGAAGGGAACAGAGGGGATGAGGAAGTGATGGGTAGGTATGGTGTTAAGCAAAGGAATGCAGGAGGTCAGAGGGTAGTGGATTTTGCGAAAAGGATGGACATGGCTGTGATGAATACGTATTTTAACAAGAGGGAGGAGCATAGGGTGACATACAAGAGTGGATGAAGATGCACACAGGTGGATTATATCTTATGTAGAAGGGCCAATCTGAAGGAGATTGGAGACTGTAAAGTGGTGACAGGGGAAAGTGTAGTTAGGCAGCATAGGATGGTGGTTTGTAGGATGACATTGGTGATCAAGAAGAGGAGGATGAGTGTGAGGGCAGCACCAAGGATCAAATGGTGGAAATTGAAAAAGGGTAATTGTGAGGTTATGTTCAGGGAAGAGTTAAGACAGGCACTGGGTGGCAGTGAAGAGTTACCAAATAGCTGGGTAACTACAGCAGAGCTAGTAAGAGAGATGGCTAGAAAGGTGCTTGGTGTGACATCTGGAAAGAGGAAGGAGGACAAGGAGACCTGGTGGTGGAATGAAGAAGTACAGGAGAGTATACAGAGGAAGAGGGTGGCGAAGAAGTGGGAGTGTCAAAGAGATGAAGAAAGTAGACAAGCGTATAAGGAGATGAGGTGCATGGCAAAGAGAGAGGTGGCGAAGGCTAAGTATAAGGCATATGAAGAGTTGTGTAAAAGGTTGGACACTAAGGAGGGAGAAAAGGACCTGTACCGATTGGCTAGACAGAGGGACCGAGCTAGTAAAGATGTGCAGCAGGTAAGGGTGATAAAGGATAATGAGGGAAATGTACTCATAAGCAAGGAGAGTATATTGATCAGATGGAAAGAGTACTTTGAGGGGTTGATGAATGAAGAGAATGAGAGGGAGAGAAGGTTGGATGATGTGCGGATAGTGAATCATGAAGTGCAGTGGATTAGCAAGGAGGAAGTAAGGATAGCTATGAAGAGGATGAAGAACGGAAAGGCTGTTGGTCCTGATGACATACCTGTGGAAGCATGGAGGTGTTTAGGTGAAATGGCAGTGGATTTTTAACTAGAGTGTTTAATGAAATCTTGGAAAGTGAGAGGATGCCTGAGGAATGGAGAAAAAGTGTTTTGGTACCAATTTTTAAGAATAAGGGTGATGTGCAGAGCTGTAGTAACTACAGAGGGATTAAACTGATCAGTCACAGCGTGAAGTTATGGGAAAGAGTAGTGGAGGCTAGGTTAAGAAGGGACGTGATGATTAGTGATCAGCAGTATGGTTTCATGCCAGGAAAGAGCACTACAGATGCGATGTTTGCTCTGAGAGTGTTGATGGAGAAGTACAGAGAAGGTCAGAAGGAGTTGCATTGTGTCTTTGTGGATTTAGAGAAAGCATATGACAGGGTGCCTAGAGAGGAGTTGTGGTATTGTATGAGGAAGTCGGGATTGTCAGAGAAGTATGTAAGAGTGGTACATAATATGTACGAGGGTAGTGTGACAGCGGTGAGGTCTGCAGTGGGAGTGACAGATGCTTTTAAGGTGGAGGTGGGATTACAGCAAGGATCAGCTCTGAGTCCTTTCTTATTTGCAATGGTGATGGACAGGTTGACAGACGAGATCAGACAGGAGTCCCCGTGGACTATGATGTTTGCAGATGACATTGTGATCTGTAGTGAGAGTAGGGAACAGGTGGAGGAGACCCTGGAGAGGTGGAGAAATTCTCTAGAGAGAAGAGGAATGAAGGTCAGCAGGCTAAGACATAATATGTGTGTGTTAATGAGAGGGAGGATAGAGGAATGGTGAGGATGCAGGGAGTAGAGGTACTTGGGATCAACAGTTCAGAGTAATGGTGAGTGTGGAAGAGAGGTGAAGAAGAGAGTACAGGCAGGATGGAGTGGGTGGAGAAGAGTGTCAGGAGTGATTTGTGACAGACGAGTACCAGTAAGAGTGAAAGGGAAGGTCTACAAGAGGGTAGTGAGACCAGCTATGTTATATGGGTTGGAGACAGTGGCACTGACAAAAAGGCAGGAGTCAGAGCTTGACGTGGCAGAGTTGAAGATGTTAAGATTTGCACTGGGTGTGACGAGAATGGACAGGATTAGGAATAAGTATATTAGAGGGTCAGCCCAGGTTGGAAGGTTTGGAGACAAAGCCAGAGAGGCAAGATTACGTTGGTTTGGACATGTGCTGAGGAGGGATGCAGAGTATATTGGGGAAAAGATGCTAAGGATGAAGCTGCCAGGTAACAGGAAAAAAGGAAGGCCTAAGATAAGGTTTATGGATGTGGTGAGAGAGGACATGCAGGTGGTTGGTGTGACAGAGCAAGATGCAGAGGACAGGAAGAAATAGAAACAGTTGATCTGCTGTGGCGACCCGTAACGGGAGCAGCCGAAAGAAGAAGATTGTGTTTTTTATCACTGGTTTTAACTGTAGGTAGGAAGGGATAGCTTGTTAGTCATGATTTACTTTGATTCGTATTTTGTTGTTTTGCCTTTACTTTCACTGTCGGTTGTTAGAAAGGGAGAGGTTTTAGACAGGCAAGCTCTAGCAATCCCAAGGGGCCTAGACAGCTATAAATTCACACAGACTGCAGAGAGGAAAATTCTGAGTATATCTAAACAATCCTACCTTGGTTTGTGATTAATTGATCTTTACTGTTAAAAAGAAGTGTGACTGCGAGCAATAGTGAGCAGAAGCTAGTGCTTACCTTCATGGGCAAAGTAAAGGAATTACAACTTTTTTCTGGCTTGCAGAACTTGTATGATCAAAACAACTTTACTTATTTAGCTGTATATTGCTGGTGTGGTTTTTTTTTTTGTCATAGAAGTTGATTTAAGTTCTCTCTGATTTCTTTGGTTACTGTTTTTGATTATTCTTTCCTTTTACAATATTTTATTCGTTTGAAGCTGAATATGGATTCCTTAAATGAGTATGCAAGTAACGATATGCTAATGCACAAATATCTTGTACAGTGTAATAAATGCTATGCATATTTAAAGGTAGCAGCTGATAACACTGGTGATCTGTGTTCCTCGTGTCACAAGTTGGATGATTTGTTTACCATTGTTAGAAGTAAATCTAGACTTAATGATGATTGCACTTGTGCAATTGGCATGGCTTGGAGAACTGTTTTCATACATTAAAGACTGGACTGTTGAAATAAATAATGTTAGGCATAGAACAAATAGAAAACATTTAGGAAATGATGCATCTATTGTCTGCAAAGATCATTCAACCCCTATGAAATGAGACAATGCCCCTGACAACTTTGGAATTGTGGATGCATATATTCACCAATCTAAGGATCCAGTTTGTTTAGAAGGAAACGAAAGGAAGAAGTTCACAACAATAACAAGGAAGAAAAAGAAACTGGCTGTAAAGGAAAAAGAATACGTAGTAAAAAGGACACTGCTTTGTTATGTAATACACAGGTTACAGGGAATGATGTTATTTTTGTATCAGAAAACCTTCAGTTTGCAGAAAAAGGAATCATTTTCCAACAGAGAAGGTAGAAAAAAGAGGCAAGTGGCAGGTGAAAAGGAAGAAATCAAAACTGAACGTGGAAGGATTGAAGAACATTACTGTAAGAAAAAAGAACAGAAAGACAGATGTTGACTACATGGCTCAAGCTGTGGATTTACAATACCAGCTGGATGAGAAATTAATACACAATGAAAATAGTGGGATTAATAAGACTAATGGTGATTAAGATATATCCTTCGTAACAATTGTTAGACTAGATATTACTGTATTAGAAGCTGAAGATTTTTCAGAGCTGGCCAGCAAAGATATTCTTGTAATTGGAGATTCAGTTATTAAAGGAACTGATACTTATATTTGCAGTGAAGATAATGAATATCAAATATTTTATGCTTGCTGGAGCAAAAATAAAAGATGTGAGACAAGCCTTGGAATGCCTTAGTGTAAGGAAGTACAAATCTGTTTTTATTCATGTTGGTGCAAATAATGTCATCCGCAAGGATTCTCTTACTGTTAGTAGGGCACTAACAGCCCTCTTAGATAGTATAGCTTGTACTGGTGTTAGGACGTATTTTTTACAAATCACATATAGAAAGGATAGTCAGGTCACTGTGAATGAAAAGATATTTGGGGTAAATTCCTACATAGAAAAAATGTCCTGTTTTAAAAAATGGAAATGTATAGAGCATCCAAGCCTAGTTTTGGGCACGTGTTCAGACAGGATGGGGTGCATTTGTCAAGATCAGGGAAGAGAATTTTTGCAGCAGATATTTTGCAATATTTGACAGACACTAGGCAGGATTTTTGCCAGGTTGAAAATTTAACAGTTCACAGATAAGAACATTTGTTGCATCTCTGATGGTTGTTAATGCTAGGAGCATTAGTAATAAAGTGTTTTTATTGCAAAATTTGCTAGGTTCCATCAAGACTGATGCTGTTATTGTTTGTGAAACACAGTTAAAGAAAAATGACTGGAAACCAGTTCTGTCAGGGTATAAATGTTTTTACTGTAAGAGACATTCTAACAAAAACTTAGGTGGAGGTGTTATGATAGGGATTAAAGATAATTATGAGACGTGTGATTATTACATGTTCGATGATAACACCAATACTATAGACTGTATAACTTTGACAATAAAGACAACCCTGGAACATATTTTTATTTTATTTATTTTTATTTCACATTTGTTGACCGAAAGCTCCAAAGAAATACAGTGCAATGAAAATAGCAATACAGATACATTTCAATAAAAATAGCAATAGAGAATTTTGGTAGTTAAAATACGTAAGCTACATACATGTATATTGTTGACAGATAAAACAGTACTATAAACAAAAAGGAAAATGTTAAAGTAGAATAATTGGTATGTTTTGGTTTAAAAAGAGAGTTAAAGTAGAATACATTGTATGTTTTGGTTTAAAAAGAGAGTTGAGTAAATATAAGGTTTTGTATGCAGGGTAGCAGAAACTTAAAAGGTTAGATAAGAATTTCAGGGAACAGAGTATAGTAGAAGCTTTGGAGGTTGCATAGGAAGCATGGGATGAAGTAGTTAATGGGAAGTTTTAATAAGTCTGACTGTACTATAAAAGGCAGGTAATAATCAGGGATGGTGAGTACAATGGCAGCACCAGTGTTTTTTTAAAGTGGTCTTTGGTTGCTAGCTTAAATTGTTTGGAGTGAGTCAGGGACCTTATTTCTAGTGAGAGTTTGTTCCATGCAATAAAGGGATGGTAGCTATATAAGTTGCACCCTGCGTTGGATTTGGGTTTATGGATTTTTAGTAGGTCTTGGGTTGAGCTTCAGAGACGTCTGGTAGGGGAGTAGCGAGAGATGAGAGAAGATAGACTTGGGCAGAAATCAGGCTGATATAAGATGGAGTGTGTGATTTGGAGTTGAGATTGTATTAACAGGTGAGATAGTTCGGGCCAGTTCAGTTATTTTAGGGGGAGAGAGTGGTGAGATTTATATGTTTGTTGAGCTGCAAATCTAGCTACTTTGTGGTAGGTCGATTCTAATTTGGTAAGTAGGGAGGAGTTCAGATTTGTGAGTGTTTGTGAACAATAGGTTAAGCATGGTAGAAGGTAGGCATGGGTAAGAGAAATCCTAGCTTCAGTGGTTAGGAATTAGTTGTTCTGTACAGTAGTCCTAGCTTTTGGTGGGGCTTTTTTTTGATACAATTGTTAATGTGAAGATCAAATTTTAGTTGGTCGCCAATAGTAATGCCAAGGAGTTTTGTGCTAGTTTCGACTTCTATAGGAGTATTGTTTAGGGACCTTATGGAGAAGGGAAGTTTAATGTGGTTTGCAGATTTAGATAGAAAGAGTAGTAATTTTGTTTTCTTACGGTTGAGGATGAGCTGATTATTAACGATCCATGTCTCTACCGAGTTGGAAGATGTCTGGGTATTTGTTAGGAGTTCTAAGGGGGAATTAGCAATAGTTATGACTGTAGAGTCATCTGCGTATTGGACAATGTTAGAATGAGGGCAAGAGGAGCAGAGTGAGTTGGTGAAGATATTAAAGAGTAGAGGTCGAAGAATGGAAGCTTGGGGAACACCATTTCTTACTGAGAGAGGGGTAGATAGTGCTGAGTCTCATCGTACTGACTGCAGCCTATCAGAGAGATAGCTATAGAATCGTGCAACTGTATCAGGGGAGAAGTTTAGGTCTACAAGTTTACTAAGTAGAAGAGTGTGTGAGACGGTGTCAAAAGCCTTAGAAAGGTCAAGGAGTAGACAGGAAATTAGTTTGTGATCATCTTTAGCCAGGGCTAAGGTGTTGAGAAATGATAGTAGAGCTGTGGTTGTACTATGCTTGGGATGAAAGCCATGTTGTGTTGGAGTGAGAAGTTTTTTTTTTTGTAAGAGATAATGCATAACTTGTTTGTGTATACATTTCTCAAGGATTTAGGAAAGAGGGGAGATGATTAGATATTTCTGTGGAGTTGCCTCCTTTATGAATATGAAGAGTGTAAAACTGTTTCCAGATAGAAAGAACTTTAGACTCAGAGATTGATTAGTATAGATACAGACATAGCAAGGGAGTGTGCAGCAATCCAGAGAAAGTAAGAAGGAATATTGTCTGCTGATACAGAGCATGGTTTGAGCTTTGAGAGTAGAGTTCTGATGTAGTCAGTGGAGACAGGTTTGAAAGAGAAGGAGTTTGCTGAGATAGTGGTTGAGGGGTGTATAGGGAGGTTTGAAGTGTTGTTTGAGAGGTTGGGGTTAAATAGTTTGGAAATGGATTCGATAAAGTAGATGTTGAAGGTATTGGCAGTTTCTTCAGGTGACTTGTCAGGACATGGGTTTGGTGAAGTTGGGTTACCTGGATGTAGTATTTGGTTTATAGCATTCCAGAATTTTTTTGGATCAGATGTTAATGTTTTGGGGGGGAATTATAATAAAAGTCTTTTTTGTTTTTGTTATTTTTTTTTGTCTGATTTCCAAGTTATTTATACTTTAGGAGGTCAGCTGGAAGTTTGGTTTGTACCCATGTTTTCTGTGTCCTATCTCTGGATTTCGTAAGGTACGGGTGGTTTTAGCCAGGGTGAAATGTTTGCCTTTAATCAGACTTTTCTCAGTGGGGCTAGAGAATTTAAAATATTTAGGAAAGTTGAGTTGAAGGCATTTAATACTTCATTGAGTGGGGGCGGAGTAAGAAAATTCCAGATAATTCTAGAGAGGAGGCTTTTAAAAGTGTCTAGGTTATAGGTTGAAAGTTTGCGGCAGGTGATAAGCCGGTGTGGTTTGGGGAGGTGGGTGATGTATTGTAGCACTTTTATAGGTGAGTGGACGCTCAGGGCATCAGGTAGAGTTTTGTGGTTATGGTATTTGCTGGGATTAGAAACAACTATCCAATCTATCAAGGAGCTTGAAGAGTGAGAATTATTAGTATGGGTAGGTTTGGAGATTAGTTGTGTAAATCCATGGAGGTTTATGTGTTGTGGAAGGTTTGTATTAAGGTTATGCCAATTAATGTTTATGCCCCCAAGAAGGATAGTTTCATTAGGGAAATTTAGGAAGAGATATGACAGTATACTTTCCATTAAGGGGATGTTGTCCCCTGGTGGAATGTATATGACTACTACTGTGATGGTAGTAAAGTCATTGGGTTTGAGGTTTGCTATTAGTATTTCAGCAGGTGTAAAGGAGGGAATTGGTTCTTTAGGAAGGGAGAGAGTGAGGTAGTTAGAGTAAACTAAAGCAACACCTCCACCTTTTTTCTTTAAGCGATCTTGGTGTAGTATATTACAACCTGGAGGAAGACTGTCTTTATCTTGGTTTTGAGGTTTAAGTCAAGTTTCTGTGACAGATATGATGGCTGGAGTATGAAGAGAAACCTAAGCATGAAACTGGCTTAGTTTGTTGAGCATACTTCGATTATTGCTAGAATAGAAAGAGTTTCTTTTTTGGTATGAATGGTTGATTAGAATTGGGGGTGATATTTTGTGGGGTGTTGAATAGTGGTAGGACCAGGGTTAGGGTGTATATCACCTGGTAGGACCAGGGTTAGGGTGTATATCACCTGACAAGAACAGAGTCCTTGGGAACAACAGTTGTTGGAGTATACAGACAACCAATGTCAAGTGCAGATGACCTAGAGGAATCATACATTTCTTGCATGAAACACAGAAGGGAAGAATAATATCAGCTGGGTACTTTAAATTTACCAGCAATGGACTGGAATAATTAAGCAATAACCGATGACATGGTGTGGTATATTGAAGATTTACCCATGGTTGGTGTGGTTTAATGATGAGGGCTAAGCCTGAGTGATTAAATAAAGCCAACTGTGGGTAAATTTCAATATACCACAACCATGGAGTTGGTTATTGCTGTTATACAATGAATTGCTATTATGCAATGACATTATTTAAGAAAAAAAGTACTTACTTTTCTTAAATAATGTCTTTGTATAACAGCGCCATACTGTTCTTCTGCAGCTGGTAGTATCTTGCTGCCTTGCTTTGATGTACTGCACATGCATATGGGACATGCGTTCCCATGCATACCCAGTACATCAAAGGTTTGAAAAGGAAGCAACGGAGAAAAGAAAGTCTCCATTGCTCCATTTTTTTTTTTTTTTTTTTTATTATTAAAAAAAAAAGTTTCTGCTACTTTAGGGGTAGGAGAGAGAGACTGGAGGAAATGCAAAGAAAATCAAGTACATTTCTTTAGTTTTAACTAACGTACCCAGTTTCCTTTGCTTTTCATCCGTGCTTGCCTCTCTGGTATATCCAGAGTCCGGACTATAGATTTTTTTTTTTTTTAATTTTTGTTTAAGAAATAAATAAAAGTTAATGGAATATATGAATGGAAAGAAGTCTGGGTGACTGGATCTTTTTCCGTTGGTATATTCTGTGATTTACAATGGGCACACTGGTTGGGCTGGCCAATCAGCGTGCTCATTTTCGAATATTAATGTTAATTCATTGTATAATATTAATTCAACAACGTTAATAAGAAGTTATTCGCAATGTATATTCAAGAACAACAATTGCTTCAGATTGTAAAAACAAATACATGGGAATGGAACATACTAGACATTGTTTGTGTTCCTAAAGAAACTACTGTTACTTCAAGTCAGGTTTTCCCACCATTGATGTGCAGTGATCATAGGGTTGTAAAGGTTAATTTGTTGCTATATAATTCTGGTAAACTGAAATCTAAAGTAATGCAAAGAAGATTAATTACAGATTATAGGGAAGCAAAACAATCACTATGTAAAACTAACTGGAGTGAGGTGTTCAGTGAAAAAACTGCAGATATAATATGGAAAGTTTTAAAAGAAAAATTAAGTGCAAAAAAATAAAAAAAAGTTTAACATCAGGTATATATTTCCATAAGAACAAGATATCTGATTAAGGTGAGAGACAAAAATATAAGAAATGGAAGAGAGATTGAACTACAACTTTGAAAACTGAAGTAAACAGGCTGGACAAAACAGATTAAGCATAGTGTGAGACAAGAACAAGAAAAATTAGAAGAAAATGTATATAAAGATATTGAGCATAATAGGAAACCTTTTTATAGATGCATAAGACGTGGAAGGAGTAAAGACAGACAAATTGATAAACTGTGTGCAGATTCTAAAATTTATTCTCAGACAACAGATTCTAGCTATATTTACAAAATCTTATGCAAAACAGTTTGGCTGCACAAAAGGGATGATAATTTGTCCTAGTGACATCCAGGTAACCCCAGATACTGGAATCAAATTAGATTATATTGAAAAAGAACTGCGCAAACTGGATCCAAACAAAGCACAGGGAGGAGACCAAATTAGTAGCAATGACCTGAGAACACTTCAGCAAGAACGTATTGTACCATTATATCTTTTATTCACTAGGTCATATAAATATGGGGAGATTCTTCAAGATTAGAGACATCTGTCTTTAAGGGAAAGGGGAGTAGGACAAACCCAGAGCACCCTGCAGAGTATTGAAAAGTACCTTACAGTCCATCAACTCATTTTAAACCCTAACAAAACCAAGCTTTATGGTCTTTTCCATTTCTTCTGCAACAAATAAACAATCTCCACTTTCTATCTGTTTCTCCAACCTGTAGAACAAACAAAACTTATCGGTGTTACTATAGACAGTGGTCTAAAGTTTGATAGTCACATAACCCTAACAATCAAAAAAGTCCATATTAAACTAGGTGCTCTTTATAGGGCTAAACCATATCTCACCAATCATGCCAGACTCACCACAGCTAGGACTCATCTCCTATCTACATTACTGTATGGTTCTCAAATATTCACTAACCTTCGTAAATCAGACTTAAATAACCTTGAATCTTGCTATAATAAAATTGCTAAATTTGCTGCAAACCTCCCATATAGGTCACATCACTGTACTGTACTTCAACAACTTGGCTGGATTAAACTCCTACACTTGCTCTTAATCAGTTAATTGTTGCACACACTGTAATCCATAACTCTGACCACTGTTCAGCCCTATCTGACTTGGTTCAACCCTATACTAATCTGACTTCACTTGGGTCAGCTGATAAATTACTACTCAATATTGGCAAATCTCATAACTTTCATGGTAACTCACTATATAACCATTCAGTATCTAAAGCTTGGAATTCACTTCCACAGCAAATTCTAGCCTGCCCTGATAAGCATAACTTCAAACAGCACCTACTAGAATACTACTCAAATCATTGGTTATGTTCTTGCACTTCTGGCTAAGCTATCTCCATTCTGTGCACTCTGTTATATTCTACTTCTGTTTTTTTCCTTGCTGTTATACTTTGAATTAGTATCCTATTAATGACATCATTGGTCAATCCTGCGCAAAAAAAAAAAATCAAATTTTTTTACTGTTATCTGAACTTGATTATTTAATATTTTTAATATTTCATATTTGTACCATGTTTTTCATAAATGTTTTAGTTCGGTTACTTGTAAATTTACTCAATTTTGCAAAGTGCATATATTTTTTTCTTATCTTAATTTTTGTAATCATTGTTTGGGAGCTTTTCTCCCTGGGTCTTCGCTGAAAACGGGCTTCTTGCCCAGTCGGACATTACCTGGTTAACAAATGCAAAATAAATAAATATAGACCCTTAAGTCTACTTTCATGTTTTGGAAAAATAATGGAGAAGGTAATGTTGGATAAGTTATTGTCAGAACTGGATAGGCTGAGACTTGAAACCATATATCAACATGCATATGTTGAAAACAGATCTATTACCACCTGTAACATGATGTTCTAGAAAAGTATAATAGGTATGAATGAAAAGTTGTGCTGTGATGTAATTTATATAGATTTAACTTCAGCATTTGACAGGGTCCTACACAAAACAGTGATCGATAAATTAGTACAACTAGGTATCCTAGTACCAACCTATGAACCTATTGATATACTCTTGATAAGATGGATAGCTGCATGGTGTACAAATAGGACATGGCAAGTATCATACAGCAGCTGTACAGGTGAAATTCTTGGTTACAGTCAGGGTGTCCCACAGGGCTCTGTCCAAAGCCTTTACTTGTTTAGATTGTATCTTTCAGACCTAACTTTTTCATCTAAGGTGTTCTGTCTATATGCAGACAACCTGAAGTTGGGTAAACTGATAACGTGTTAAAGATAAGGCATGTCTGCAAAATAACTTGACTAAATTGACCATTTGGGCACAGGAGAATAATATGCTGATAAATACATCAAAAACTAAGCATATGAGATTTGGGAGACATAAATTGAAAGGTGAATATTTAGTACAGCACACAGTGATTGAAGCTGTAGACTTATTTAAGGTCCTGGGTATATGGGTAGATTCAGCTATGAGTTTTTCTAATCATATCAACCAATGAGTTAATGATAGTTATAGAACTATAGCTTGTTTAAAAAGATAATGTCTAGGAAATAAATCAAAAATGATGGTCATTGTTAGTTACATTAGACCCAAACCTGAGTATGGAATAACAATATGAAAACCCTGTAAGAAAACAAGCATGAGTAAACTGGAAAGAGTACAGTAGAAATATACCAGGGGCACCCATTGATCTGAAAATTTAAGTTATGAAAGACTGAAATATCTGAACATGTGCACTGTCTCTTACAGATGTCTAAAGAGAGATCTTTTTAAGTATATAGGGCAATTTAGAGACAAATACCTCTGGGAATGTTTGGGGTTATCAAAAAGTGCTAGAGAATCATCAGACAACCTATGTAGAAGATTCTATAGGAAAGAGAAGTACAGTAATTGTTTCTCTGACAGAGTAGCTGATGCATGGAACAGACTACCAAATTACATTAAAGCAAGTACTAGTTTAGATATTTTAAGAACAGCCTGGACAGTTATGGGAACAAGTGTTTTGGTATATTGGCAAGCTAGAAGGGTATTAATGCACTTGCCTGAAATATTTGTATGTATGTATATATGCAGAGAAGTATTGTGGTCACTCCAGTTGTGACAAGTGTTTGGAGAGAGGTACATAACCAAATTGAGCATTATATTTCAGTAATCAGTCTGATGATACAGAATACAATGGAATGATTACATCCCTTGACTTGGACACTATGACTAAAGGTTTTCCTTACAATAGTGGCTCTGTGGTGATCAAGTGACAGTTCTTTGTCAACGTATGTTCCCACATCCCTGATTATATGATCAACTTTCAGGGATGTGTTGTCAGTGTGCTAGCTGCAAGGGAGTCAAGCTTGCCACAGGATAGGATTATACATTTCTTTGCACTTTGGTTTAGTCCATGGTTTTGATATCAGCTATTTGTTTGAGAAAATATGTAGGGGTCCTCTGCAGAGTTTATGATAGCACCAAGTTTACAGTCATCTGCAAACTTAGTCAGCCATAAACCTTAACATTTGATGCAATCTCTGAGAAGTAAATGCCTAAAGAGTGGCTCAGACTGAAACTTGGGATACACCACTAGTGACATTTGTTTTGGAGGAGGTATAGCTCCCCCACCCTAATTTCCTGGGTTCTGTTTGTGCCATTTTGTTAACTAATAGGATGTATGGGGGTTTACATTTAACTGGAAGAGTTTAGGTACATAACTGAGTGCGGGATGGTGATGCATACCTTTGCAAGTTCTAGATTTGCTCTCACCAGTTGCTTCATTAACCCTCTCAAGGAAGTTGAACAGATTAAGTAGACAGTATCTGCCCTTGGCAAATCTGAACTGGCTTGGGCAAAGAGTTTGTAGGTTACTGATGTCCTTATTTATTAATTCCATAATATTCCTTTCCATAGTGTAATAGATGAGGCTGGTCATAGTTATCAAGTCTGTAATTAGTAGGGTTCATTCACACCCTTCTGTCCTTTGTGCAAGGGGGTGACCATTGTTGTCCTCCATTTTTCCAGCAGTGTTGCCTGTTGGGAGGCTGATGTTGAGTAACCTGTGTAGGGGGTCGCAAAAATTGTTTCAGATTGACCAGTTTCAGCATGGTATGTTATCTGGCTCCTTAGGAGTTGGGTTCTTAGTCCTGGATAGTGCTTTCAGGACTTGTTTTTCATCTTCTGTCAATGTTTTTCATACTGAGGAATGCTTGTAGGTAGCAGAATTTTTTGTCAAGTCTCCTAGCATTGAGCAGCAATACCTTTATAACTTTCTGTTAGCATAGTGTTGTTTTGTTATGTTGGAAGTTTAGAAGACTGGCATTGCCTAAAAAATACACTATGAGGATGGACAAGGATTTAGCCAATATATGAAAGCCTTGGGGTAAGTAGGTGCAATCCATCCTAGCAAAGCAGATAGGACTGAACCATTTCTTCCCAGGCTACTATACATATATATATAAAATAACCCTTTAAAATTGCATTGGAAGCAAAGCCAATTGTTAGCCTTTTGTTTGTATTGCAACATAATTCTTGGTGATTGTGGAATGCTGCTCAAGGCTAGGTTCATACTTGCCTCAGACACATATTCCAAGAGCTCCATCAAATCACTCTTTCTATAGTCAAAGAAAATGCATCTCAAATCATTTACACCTATGTGCACTATAACTCTGTTGTGTGTGTACTTTTGATGCAAGGACTTGAGTGCATGCATGATGTGGTGAATTCTGGAACCTGATAGGCAACAGACCATGACCCTCTCCTTACACAACCTGGTGAGTGGTGCATTAGTGCGTCTCACAGAGTCATCTGTGACTAGGATATGGGAATGTGTGGATACTTTCCTTATGGGCTTTTGAACTGAGTCAGTATGATTCTTAGATGTATGTTTCATGGTGGGTGCTGCCCGTGTTCTGTGTTTTGAGAGACTGCTGAAGGTACATGTTTCTTAGGTTACATTTAGCAGCCTTTGTGGTTTAATAAGGCTACTTTTAACAGCTTCATATGTGTTTGGCCTTAGCTGTGTGTAGTGTGGTACTGGCAACCTACATGGCTTCGTGTGAGAGTGCTGCCTACATATGTTACATACTGCATCTGTTTGTTTAAGTGGTAAGCAAACATGAGACCATTGCAGCATTACCTCAAGATGCCCAATTCATCCATGTTGGCTACAGAGAAGTTAGTAAAGTGCAAATCCATAGATCCAGGTGTTTGCCAATGTGGACTTAAGGGGCTTAGTGCTTGTAAGGTGTGGTGTTGATTACTGGAGCTGCTATATGTTCGATAGTGGATGTGGTGCAGATCTCAGCACAGCTGCCCACAGCTAGGACTCTGTAATCTTTTATTCCTTTTCTCAATAGAAGCAGAATAGTAGCTTTAATCCCAAGCTGCTTCCTGAGAGGTAGTATTAACCTAGGTGTCACTAGATGCCGTATACTTGCTACAGTCTTCTCTTGGTAGATATTCTGGATAGAGCCTATAGCAGCAGCAGCTAAATGCAACAGAAAGCCAAGCTCTACACAAAGGCACTGAAGAGGTTCTCACCAAAACTGCAACCAGACTACTCAGTGTAGTCCTATACACATTGCCCAGTCAGACACCAGCAGGAGTCAATTTTCCACTGCTTCTTCATGTGCCAGGAGCAAACCAGTAGCACAAATCACAAGAAGCCTTGTAAGAAGCATTTTTCAGGCATTCTGGTGATTGGAAATCTTTTGGAAGTTTTGGAAATAATATCCCTCTACTCCCTTGTCTTACCAGTAGCAAAACAGAAACTTTAATCCCAGGATGATTCCTGAGAAGCAGTTCCTAGGCTCTCCATTGACTGATAGTTTAGTCCCAGATGTTACAAATTTTAAAAGTAAGATGGAATAAAGTAATTAATACTCGGAATATTGCAGTTTGTACTAAATGAGTGGAGTAATAAGAAACAGAGGCTGATTAGAGGTTTAAGAGTCAAAGTGGAAGGCTTTCTTAGTTTGATCTTCCAGTACCCAGTAGAATTAGCAGATGAGATGAGACTATGAGGAGCTTCCAAAGTCAAATTTACAGCAGGGGTGGGCAGCTCAAAAAGCACCATGTTTTCACAGAATGGAAAATATTTTTTTTCTAACTGACCACTGTCAAGAACTTTTAAAACTCTAATAACAAAACTTTCAGGTGAAACAAAATAATAAAAAAAAATATTAAAAAAAAAAATATATATATATATATATATATATATACACACACACACACACACACACACACACACACACACACACACACACACACACACACACACACACACACACACACACACACACACACACACACACACACACACACACACACACACACACACACACATACATATATATGTATATGGGTCCACTTTATAATTTCAAAATACTGAAATCCCGAATTTCAGTATTTCGAAATTACAAAGCCGAAAACTCAAAGTTCCGAAACCGGCAGAAGCATGAAATTCAAAATCCCGATGAATTTAGGTAGGTTTGTGTGTGTAAATGTGTTGGTTAGGGGCTTTAGTGAGTGTAAGTGTGTGTTGTGACTGTGGTGTGTGTGTGAGTTGTGTTTGTGTTTCTGTTTGTGCAATCTCGGAGTTAGAATATATAAGTGGGGGGGTGCAGCCCCCCACATGGGATGTGCAGGGTTGCTTGCCCACCTGCTTATCTAAAATGTAGATACATTTATTTGATTGTGGGGGGAAGTTTTGTGTGTGTTTGTGTGTACTGTATGTGTAGCATAGTTTCGGCATTTTGAATTTTGTGGTTGTTTGTTTTCGGAATTGCGAGTTGTGCTTGGGTTTTCGGCTTTGTAATTTCGAAATAATGAAATTCGGGATTTTAGTATTTCAAAATTACAAAGTGGACCCATATATATATATATATATATATATATATATATATATATATATATATATATGTGTGTGTGTGTATATGTATGCATATGGATATAAATGTGTGTGTATATATTTATATATGTGTGTGTGTGTGTGTGTGTGTATCGGACTTTGAAGTTCGATATATCAGCGTTCGCTATTTTTACTGTTCGCTGATGTGATATACACCTTTTCTCAGCATGATAACACAGGGCCTACACACCATGCCATGATGTATGTGGATAAATTAAAACTCGTCACTGTAAACGTTATTGTATAAGATGATGTGACCTCTGCCTTGGCCCCCAGGCCAGTCTCTGACCCTGTACTGCATATCTGAAAATGTAATATAGCTGATCCCATTAGCAGTATCTGTTGAGGACAAGATAGCAGTGTCTCACATGCTGGTGTAAAATGCTGTGTGTAATGTCAAACAGCTCACATCCCCCTCCAAGTTGACTGCAGACAACTGTACAATCACCCAAACAGTAGTCAGTGTTGCCATTGAACAGGCTTATTGAGGAGTACTGCTTCACACACAGTGGGAACCTATGTCAGCCTCTGGGTTGACACTTATGTCCCTCATAGACAGGCCCAGTTGTTGCTGCTCACAGAATTGCTCTGCTAACAATGACCATCTAAATGTGCTTAATATGGGTACTTGTCTTTTTACACAGCTAGGTTTCTATGGCCTCATGTATAGTAATAATTCTGTACTCCTACAACTTGCTAGTACAGTATGTGAGAGATGCAAGTATACAATTAATCCAAAATAAATGCTGTCTCTGTCAGGTAACAATGAACCATATATCAAACAGGCTGTCAGCACACACACTTCACACCTCATCAACAAGTGAAGTGCACAACACATAAACCCACAAACACAGAGGTACTCATTAGAAGCTTACCGAAAGAGCAGAGACCTCGCAATTGTAAACTTTCTGCACACATGACAGTCCCAACAGAAACTACTACACACAAAAACAAATGTATCAATGTCTCACCCATTAAGCCCTTAAGACAAAACACCTCAAAACCAATGTCTTGGTCATAGGCAATCTGTAGTGAGATAAATAGATGTCCCCCTCACCAGGTTGTACAAGGAGAAAGTCACGATCAGCTGCCTGTCAGGTGCCAGGATTCACAAAGTCACGCATGCACTCAAGTCTCTCAACAACAGAGTACAGTTGTGTAAAATCTTACCATAACGGTAGATGGTCCTTGCCTTAACTTTTGCTTATGGGATCCCCTGCCGTGGAAGCCCAACATCTAGCCAGTCTACCAAAGACTCCTGTTGCTTTAAAGGTACACCGAATGTCACCCAAATGCTCCTTGTGTAGCGTAGGGCATACAGGTGACATTCAGGCCTATCAAAAACAGACCTGATTGCCCCAATAGGAACACCAGTCCAAGGAACCCAGGAGGTAATCTGTACATCCAGGAAGGCAAAGGACTTTGGGGAAGGAGGGAGGGAGAGAATACTGTAGCAGTGAAGGCAAGGGCATCTACCATTTTAAGATTTTACACAACTGTCCTATGTCCTTACATTCACTGCTGCAGTATTCTAACATATGGGAGAGTGCCAAAGCTCAAGAGGAAACTTGGGACAGGGAAGAAGTAGTAGCATCCCCTAAATAGCCCTGAAGAACATCACTTGCAATACCAGCCCTAGCTCTATAGATAACATCCAACCTGTAGTGCTTGGTAAATGTATTTAAACAAGTCCAGGTAGCTGCTTCAAGAATAGAATTAGTATCTAAACCCTTGAACAAAGCATCAGAAGAAGCCACAGCTGTAATAGAACGAGCCTTAACTGACAAAGGAAGGCTGTTGCTGTGAAAAGTGTAACAAAAGGAATAGCCTTAGAAATCCAAGAATAAATAGTTTGCTTGGATACAGCAAGCCCCAAAGATCCGGGATGAAAAGTAACAAATAACTGATCAGATTTTCTAATAACCTTACTCTTATCCAAATAAACCCTGAGTTGCCTATGCATGTCCAAAGTGTGCAGCACCCTCTCACTGTCAGCTTGTGGAGAGGAGGAAAAATAGGCAGATTACTGATTAAGTGATAGCTCATTAACCACCTTAGGCATAAAAGAAGGGTTAGTGAGCAAGGACACTGTGTCCTCATGAAAGATCAAAAAAGGAGGGCATGCCATAAGGGCCCGCAACTCCGATACCATCTGGCAGAAATAAGAGTTAACAAAAGAACAGTCTTCCAAGAGCAATTTTGCAAGGAAGCTGAAGCAGCAGGCTCAAAAGGAGCCTGAGTCAATTTCTCCAAAATCAAATTAAGATCCCAGGGAGGAGGAACAGCCTTCCTAGGAGATCTAATATTAAGGATGCCTTTAAGAAATTGTTTCATCTCAAATCTAGAACCTAACGGAAGAGAAAGAGGCAGACATGCAGATATTGCTGATAAGTGGGCCTTAGTAGATGAATAGGCCAAACCAGCATTGAGCAACTCACACATAAGAGAGAACCAAAGGAACATTCACAGTAAGTAGGTCCAGGTTGCGAGAGACATCAAACAGAAAACCTCTTCCATTTGGATAAGTAGGATTTCCTACTAGTAAGATTCCTGGCCTCCTGCAGGACTTGTAGCACGTCCTCAAAAAAAGGTGTCTGTGGGATCAAAACCCTATCACTCACAATGTCAGATGAAAACTTGGAAAGGTGTGGATGGATGAGAGATCCCATGTCTTGCGTGATTAGAGCCACCCAATGAGATAACTTGTGATGATTGCCCCTGGCTAGATGCAGAAGTAGAGGGAGCCAGTGCTGTTGCAGCCAAAAAGGAGTCACCAACAAGATTTTGGGAGCATCCTTTTGAATTTTTAACAGGATTTCAGAGAGAGAGAGAAACTGGAGGGAATGCATAACAAAATCCCCTTCCAAGGAGATGAGATGGCATCCACCTTCCATACCAGAGGACCTGGGACTCTAGCATAAAACAGAAGTTGTTGTCTGTTCAGTGGTGAGACAAAAAGATCCACTCTTGGAGTATCCCACTGGTGGATAATGTCCAGAAACGCATCCCTGTGTAACATCCATTCCTGGGACTGAGTTAAGGACCTGCTGAGAATGTCTGCCACAGTGTTCTGACCAGAAGGGCTATTAACTGCCTGAAGGAGTCACTTGATAGTTGACAGCAATATCCCGTACATACCATATATGCCAGCTGGTAAAGCAGATAAGATCTCGTCCCTCCCTGGTTTTTGATATACCACATCACTGTGGTATTGTCTGTGAACACCTTGAGAGGCCCTGGAGAGAAAAGAGGATGAAAGGCCTGAAGAATGAGCAGGACAGCTCTCATCTCTTTGATGTTGATATGCCCCTTTTGCTGACAACTCAACCAAACCCCCCCCCCCATACTGTAAGGGAGCCAAATGTCACCCCCCCCCATCCCATAGCTGAAGAGTCTCTGAACAATTTCTGAGAAGGATGGGGGGTGAAAAGGGATCCCTGGATTCGGAGACAACTGATGAATCCACCAGTGAAGTTCCTGTCTGAGACGAGGAAGAGGAGGAACTACAAATTCTAGAGGATGTGCATGTTGAAGCCGCACTGACTCCAGAAACCACTAAAACTTTCTCATGTAAAGTTTGGACAGAGAGAGCATCTGAATAGTGGATGCCATGAAAGCCAGAGCTTTCAGAAACTCCCTAGCGGTAGTGGAAGCTAGAGGAAGAAGTGCGTGAAAGAAAGAAAAAAAGAAATGAGAGTTAAGGCCTTTGGAGGTAGCAGGAATGCAAGCAATGGCACCATCTAAATTCTGCAACTCAAAAAAACATGATCCTGAGAAGGAGTTAGAGAAGACTTTTAGAAATTTATGGTGAACCCCAAGCTCTGAAGAAGGGAAACAGCAAAATGAAGATTTGCAAAAGGATCTCTGGAGTGGATACCTAAATCAATAGGTTGTCTAAGTAAGGAAATCTTTGGATCCCTTTAAACCTGTAAAAAGCAATCACAGGAGCAAGGCATTTGGTAAATACCTTTGGGGCAGTAGAAGAACCAAAGGCAAAGTAGAGAACTGAAAATGCCAGGAAGCAACAGAGAAACACAAAAACTTATGAAGAGGATGGATCGGAATATGGAGATGCACATCCTTGAGATCCACAGACACCATATAGGCCTGAGGGAGCAAGAGAGGAAACAGAATCTAGCGGGACAACATCTGAAAGGAAGGCACTTTTAAGAAAAAGTGTTAAGATGATAGAGTTCTAGATTTGGTCTTCCAGTGCCCTCTTTTCTGGGCACTAGGAACAGTCTGGAGTAGAACCCTTTCCCCCTTTTGGACACAGGCACCTCTTGAATATTACTCTGAGTCAAGAGATTTTGAAGAACCACTGGGAAAAAGGGAAGTTGTTCCCAAGGAGGCTGAGGAATGCCCATAAAAGGAGGACAGGATTTCCACAACATGAAGTACCCCCTGACAAGTGATCAACAGAACCCAAGCATCCTGAGTGATCTGAAGCCAAACAGGAAGAGAAAAAGAAAGGAAAAGAGAAAGAGGAATGTGGCTGGGAAGTAATGGATAGTCATACAGCACCTGGTTTGTTCAGAAAAGATTTTGGAGTCCCTGAAAACTGAGTAGCGTTAGCAGGAGGAGCCCGTTTGCCACTTTTCTTACCTTTAGTAGAGGGATGTGATTTTCTGCTTAGCAGGGAAGTTTCTCTGAAATTTAGGCACAGAAAAAACAAACACATGTTTAAGCTCCTGTAAGGCCTTATCCTTATCCTTAAGGTACTTAAACAAATCAGCAGCAGCAGCTTCTCCAAACAAAAGTTTAGAATCCAGAGGAGCATCCATCAACTTAGCTTTAATATCATCAGGTAGAGGTTGAATTCTAAGCCAAGAATACCTCCTCATCACTGAACCAAAAGCAGCAGCCCTAGAGGAGGCATCTGCTGCATCATAACTACATGTGATATGATGACAAACAACTTGAGAGGAAGTCCTTAGCAAGGAAAGAACAGAAGATTTACCCTTACATACCTAAACAAATAGGTTTGGTAATTAATAGCCCTAAATGTTAGGGTAGCAGAAGTGTAAACCTTCTTATCCAGCCTTTCCATAATTCTGTTGTCCTTGTTTGAAGGCAGTAACTTGGGGAAGGAAGCAATTGAGATGGCTTATCAGAGGCTACAGACACTACAGAGGGGTCAGCAGCAGGGCATTTATATAAAAAACAACAATCCCCAGGCATCCTATAATAAAACCTGTCAGTTTTTTTGGAAGGGGCAGAGGATCAAGCATATGAGAGGCATTGGAAAAAGCATCTAGCAAAGCAGCCAAAACAGGAGGGTTAAATGCAGGTTTAGGAGATTCCAACTGCAGCAACTCGTAGTACCCCTTATGGATATCAGAGACCTGAGCACAATCCCTATTAAAAAACTCCATCATCCTAGAGAGTGCGTTCCCCAAAGGAAATTTTCTCAAAAGGAACATCAGGACTAATGGATTCCTCCTTGTCTGACCCATAGTCCTAAAGAGAAGGAATTTGTGTAGAATAAGTCAGGGAATCGTCATCAGAATCCAATTTATCCTCAGAAGAATCCTGCTCTCTAGGCCTTTTAAGGGGAGTAGAGGACCAAGGAGGAGCAGGAACCGAAACCCCTTGAGGAGGTGCTAAGGACATTAAAGCAGTAAATAGCCTCTGAGTGGAGGCCTGCCACTCAATTTGTGGATCCCTAGTAGCAGATAAAACATGTTTGATTTTTTGTTTCTTTTTTAAGGGAATGTCCCCACCAAAAAACTGAGAGGGCTAAGACCCGGGACAACAGTTGAGAACAGTAGTAGGAACTTCTTTCTCAACTAAAAAACTGAGGAACTCCCCTCAGATAAAACCAACCATGGTTTCCCCTGAACATCCGAGATGGACACCTGCAAAGCTTCTTCATACGTGCTGCCATCCAGATCCTCACCTTTCTCCAACTTTGTTGTGACAGAGAAATCCAACAACACAACCGGGCGAGCTCCAGATTTATAGTGACCTTGAGAGAAACACCTGGCAGAGGCTGGACAGCAGAAGATTCTAGCTGTACATTTTTCATCTTCTTCCCTCAAGGATGACCCTCAGGGTGGGAGATTCCTTCCATTATATATTTAACGAGAAGCTTAAAATGTTTGTTCTCAAGATAAAAGGAAAGGGAAGAAAGTCTACTGTGAAGGGTTTCTGGGACAAATGCCTGACAAATAGAACAAGACTTATGGTCATGAGAAGCTCCTTGGTAAAAAAGACACATCATGGTGGTCTTTATGGAGAATCTGTCTCCCACACTGGCATTTGCCCTTTCTGGATAACATTAACCCCAAGGAGCACAAAAAAACAAGAAAGCTAGAAAAAAAAATTCCCAGTGGGGCACTTATCTGCAACTGCAAAGAAGTCAGCAAACAGGCATAGGTAGTCAGTGAAGAATGAAAATTCGTTCACCTGACAGAAAATGGATGCAGGTAAACAGACTAATGGTGAAAGCATATGTTTGGATTGGCACCAAAGAAGTTCTGTTGTTGGCCTAAATGTCATCTTTATGCCCTGTGCTATACCGGCAACATTTGGGTGAAGTTTGGCGTACCTTTAAAGCAGCAAGAGTCTACAGTACAATGGCCGATTGTCGGGCTTCCATGACCGGGAATCCCACATGCTGCAGCAGTGAATGTAAGAACATCCACAGGTACACTTCTGTTGTACTCGTACTCCATGTTGGAGTAAATAACTTGAGACGTACCTGATTGGACTATATGAAGAGAGATATGCCTGACCTCTCAGATTGTGTCCCAGATGGGTATGTCCGTAGCCCTAAGCAGCAGTCTACCTTCACCCAGGACCATGCCTCAATACAAACAAAAGAATTATCGACTTCAACAATTGGCTTAGCTACTGGTGTCACTCTAGGGGGATCCAGTAGTTGTCAGGCTGGGATGATATGGCTGACAGACCATGCTGCTTTACCTGGGATGGTTTTCATCTGTCACCTCTTGCCTTTTGGTTACTGGCCAAGGTATTTGCCTCCCCATAGTGACTTTTGAAGGCAATGTCATGAGAACAAATTTCCTGACATGAAAATATCTTGAAAAGACAAACTCAAGGTTATGCTGCTTAATGCTAGGAGTCAGAAATTACACTTAATGGAGGCACTTCTTACTTGGGAAGTTGTCGATGTTTGTGCAGCCACAGAGACATGGTTTAGGGCCATTGAAAGTACTGTGGCCATGAAAGGCTGTAATGCCTTCCACATGTTGAGGCCATAAAAGGTATGTGAAAGATTCAGAGGAGGAGGTGTATTCATGTTCATAAAAGACAAGTACACCTCAAGAATGGTTCAGCAGTACGACTCTCTAGAGTTACTACAAGTCCAACTAACTGTAGGAGAAATCCCCCTCCATGACCTTAACTACAGGTCCACCAACATGAGCCATAAAAACTACACAGTGCCTTTCTGGACTTACTTGAGTCACTCATAATATAGCCAAACACCCTAGGCATAGATTACTGTAACTATCCTTCCATCGATTGGGATATATATATATATATATATATGTATGAGCTCAAACACACTTGCCCTAAGGTTCCTGCACTTTGTAAACATGAATGCTCTGGAACAGTTAGTTTGCACCCCCACAAGGGCCACGAATGACCTTGACCTAGTACTCGCCAACATGGGAGATTGCTGCACCACTCCATTTGTGAGACCCTCCCTGGTAATGTCTGACTATAAATCAGTCATGCTTAGTATAATGATCATAACTGATCCCCTCCCCCCTCCCCTGCAGGATCCAAAAGGTGGAAAAATCTCTGCAAAGCAAACTATAGCCTCTTAAGTGATGGCATTTATACTTTCAAACCTACTGCCACCACTGACAGTAAAGACACCTATACAGAGGTGTACACAAATGGCCTGTATAAACACCTTTACAAGTGTATAGCCTTAGCTGTACCAGAAGAGATCAAAACTCATGAAAAAAAAGCCATCATGGTGGACATCTAGCATAAATAGATTATACAAGAGAAAGCAACTGATGTCCATATTTAAGATGGAGCAGTCTCAACAGAAGAGCACCTTCCATAGCCTGAACAAGGAAAGTAGACATCTTGTAAAGTCCTCCAAAGCTAATTACAAAACTAAATTAGCATCCATAGCTAAGGATAATTAAAACACATATTCTGTAGCTATGTCTGTAATGTAAAAAAGAAGGCCTGGCATAGCACCAAATTCAGAGTGGACAATACTACTCATACTGAACCTGAGGACATAGTCAACCTGTTAGCACACAGGTTTGGCTACAATTTCACACCCCTGTCTCTACCGATCATACCCCAGAGCATACCTGCCAACAGTCCTCTACCTATTATCTCCAAATAACCGGTCCTAACCACACTCGTCAGTGCTAAAACACAGCCTCTATGGGACCAGATAACATCCCAGGCTGCTTACTAAACAGTCTAAAGCAAGAGTTAGCAGAATCACTGGGTGCTGTCTTCAACCACAGTCTAAGTACTGGCTTTTTCCCGGCAGAGGGAAAAACAGCCTCTGTAATACCCTTGCACAGAGGGGGTCCCTCAACTGACTCAGGAAACTATACACTCATAAGCTTGACCAGACTTGTCTGTAAGGCCATGGAGAGAATCATCTTGGACCTTATCAACAAGGACATTGGTGACCTTTAAACTCTTTATCCGACCCACTTTGACTTGGTCAAGGGCAGATTGTGCCTGCTAAACCTAGTGGAATTCTTTATTAGTGTCACCAAAGCCCTGGATGACGGCAAATCATTACATACTGCCTATCTCGACTTGCCCAAGGGCTTTGACACAATCCCCCACTGAGGCATCATTGCAGAACTCACCCACCTGGAGATTAACACATACATCATTAGATGGGTAGCCAACTGGCTCACCAACAGAATGCATACAGTCATAGGTGAGGATTCCACCTCTACCAGCAGACCTGTTACCAGTGGTGTCCCACAAAGGTCTGTGCTGGGCCCCCTACTGTTTGGAATGCATTCCTCAGAAAATCAGTGGAATAAAGATGGTCTGTGGCTCCACAAGTTCGCTGACAATGGCAAATTGGGCACAATCATTGAATCCTCAAACAATGTCAACATATTACAAAATGTCATCAAAAACACGTAGAGAAACCAAAAAGAAACACTTAAAACTTAGAACACCCAGCTCAAAAGTTCATCAAATAAACCAAATTCGGACACGTGGAACTAGCTCTTTCAATCACTTTTTAATACTGTGATCTTCTTCAGAAACAAAAAATACACAGCCCACCCTTTCTTTTATATTAAAATAATTAACTAAAACAGGAAATGACATGTTAATTGATATTGAAATGATTAAATAACATTTTATATATGTATATATAAACTGTTGTATTAAAAACTTATATGTATAATCACCATATACTAATTCCTTTAACATAGATTCTGTTATGTTCTCATATGTTCATAATTACTATTTTACCACCCTTATCCGCCTTCATTATTCTTATCCCAGTATTATTGCTTAACAACTGTAAAGCTGAATACTCTACCGAGGGTAAATTTTTCTCTTTGTTTGTTGAATGGATTTTTCTAAATTCACCTTCACAAATATTCTGAAATGCTTGCAATGTACTCTGTAAAGGGGATTAAATGTGCTACATCTTTTAGGTGTTCCACTAATGTTGGTACTAATAGACTGTAATATAAAGATGTCTCAAACGCAGGATATATGAGCATTGTTTGGCAATAAAGAAGAAGGATAGAATGAATGCACTATCAAGGCATGCTATGATATGTAATGAATTTAAGAAGTTTGAATTTTTTATTCTGGACAATGTAGAAAAAGCATTATTTGCTGGTGATTTAAACAACACATTAGAATGTAAAGAAGCCTTTTGGCAACTATTACTGGGTGCAGATAGAGCCCCAGGTTTAAATGAAGTCATTAGTTTAAAATGTTTTTTTATTGTATAGATAGGTCAGAAATGTCTATTTTAGTATTAGAAAACAATGTCATTTGAGTATATCTGTGGCTTCAGTGGACTGGGTAGATGTAGGCCTACTGACTGTTTCTGATGGAAATGCAATGGATGGCTGTATGTCAACCTCTGTGTCAGATTCAACCCCTGCACCTCCCTGACTTTGCCTCAGTTTGACCACCATCATCATCAGAGTCTGCGGATCCACTGACATTGAGTGGCACATGGCCCACACTCCCACTGTCATGATCACCTTTGATAAAAAGCATGAAACATAGGTATACATTAATACCTGCACTACTGTAGTACAGTATATGCTGACAAACTGATTGCCACTACTATTACAGAAAGTACCGCAATACACACAGCAGGCCTGAGATTAAAATCACAGACTACAATATTTCTTTGAAATGCTCAGCACTACTGACATAAAAGCATTTGGCTTTCCAGCTGCAGAAGACGTACTGTGTTGTACTCCAGATGGGCCTGGAAGAAGTTAAGCAAGAGGTAATGGCAACTTCGAACAACTGAAGTGCCCAACCAAACGTCAAAAACAACAAGAAAAAACACCAGTGGAAGCAGCAAAAATGGAATGTCAAAGACAAACAAATAGCGTATTCCGAATTTATTCTCCGCTTTCGTCACAGACTTCTTCAGAATGATAAAACAATACAAAAATCACATGGTTTAAATACTAAAAAAACTTGAACTAATCAATCAATTATCCAATAAAAAAACATCAATTAACTGAAGTAAAAGGTCAAATACCAAACTTTACCTACATAAAATGCAATAATAAAGCATCACTGTTTTTGTTAATACATAATTCACGATGCTTTAAATAACATTTAACATTAATAACATCGTTCAAGCCGGGGGGTGAGTCGGATTTTAATCTAACCTGCCAATCAGTTTCACGTTGTTGTAAGTAATTCTTATAGTCACCATCCCTCATATCTTTCTTACAAACCTCTAAAATAGAGAACAAAAATTTCTTAAAATTGGGACATACCAAAGAATGCTTAAATAAAGCATTAGTGTCGTCTCTTTTTTTAATGCTGTAAAGATGCTCTTTCCAGGAGAAAAGCACCATTTTGCCAAAACCCATCTACTATGACTTTTTGGTATCATTGAAGGGGGTTCTCTATAGATTGACATGCCTGAGTGACATACTTGTAGGTGTCCTAAAAGGCAACAGAAGTATAATGCACATAAGTATCACATAGCTACAAAATAACTGTTTCCAGATAAAACAGAAAAGGTAGCCAGTCAATGTTACGTACTGGAGAAACATAAAACAGGCCAGAGATGTGAAATACTAGCAACAAGTAGGATGCAAAATAAGGAGAGTAACAAGAGCAACATATCTTTGTTTGTGCCAGAACAGTAAGTCACATTTTCTCCCCCCCAAAAGAACAGTCTATTCTTGTTTGTGCCATAACAGTAACTCATCCTTGCCCCCACCCCAAAACAAGAACAGGAAAATTACCCATTTTGCTAACAAAATGTCTTTGAAATGCTAAAAGTGCTGTCAAAGGATCTGTCCCTGACACATTTGTACATATTTATCACACAGCATTCCATTTTCATGTATTTGTCAATTGTGTGCCTCTGAAATGGCTTGACAGACACAGCTACCTTTCAGAGACCAAGAAGGGAAATGCTGGAGATGTCACAGGCATCAGCAACTGGGATCCTCCACCAATTCCTGGATGCTGTGCTCCAGCATGCCAGTGAGCCACATGTATTTTCCCAGTAGTTCTGAGGAGACAGCCAGAAAAATGCAACAGTTGTAGCAGGTAGCACACTACCCTGCAGTACTGGGTCCCATAGATTGCATTCATGCAGAAATGAAAGCACCAACTGGGAACAGGGCACTCTGTACGTCAATTGTCAAGCTGTGTGTAATGCCAAGGCAGTCATCTTGAACATGTGTGGTGGCAACCCTGGCAGTTACTATGACTCACATAGCTGGCACACCTCCAAACCTGTACCATATGTTTGTTAGGGAGGATGTCCTACAGGGTTATCTACTTGGGGATGCAGGCTATGCACTGGAACCTTGGCTGATGCCACCCATCAGAAATGCACATACACCCACAGAAGAATGCCATAATGATGCACACGCTCAAACCAGAAATGTCATAGAACATGTGTTTTGCCTGCTGAAGTGATGGTTCCGGAGCCTAGATACATCTGTGGGAGCCCTGTAGTACAATCCACTAATTCAGATGCACGAAAGGAAGCTGAACGTAGTAGCAAACTGAGGAAATATACAGGGGAATGCAACATATAGGGTTGATGTTGCTTGCAATTCTGTTGTCAAAATTGTAAGGGAGAAACCATATTAAGTAGAATAGGGCTAGAATAGTGTGTTTCACTTGAGTAAGGTGGGGGGGGGGTACTGACAAGAAAATAAGGGTGTCGCCTGTTTTGGAAAAAAATAACACTAATGGAAAACCAACCTTAAGTTCATAGGTTCATAGGTTCATAGGTTCATACTAGGCTATCTGCCCGAGGGCATTTATAAGCCTAGCCCATTGTTTTGTGGCTTACGCCACCCCTTTAGTATGGGGAACTATACCCATTATTTTGCTGTGCCTCTGTCGAGCAGTGACACTGAGGTAATTCCTGGGGTATATCTGCGATCTCCCATCCATTGGTCAAGATTTCTCTTGAACAAGGCCAGCGAGGTGCTCTGCCTCACATGTACCGGGATTTTGTTCCACAGCATAGGGAGTCTTTGGGTGATGAATCTATCCCTCCAGCACGTCCTATTAATAGCAGTGTCGAGGTTTAAGTCTCCCGCCCTTGTGGCTCTGATGGATCTAGATTTTTTGAGGTGAAGCATATTCATCAAATCTGGGTTTGACATGGCCTTGTATGTTAGGCAAAGGTCACCTCTGAGCAAGCGGTAAGTGACTGAATAGAGCTGGAGTTCTTTCAGTCGGGCAGCATAGGACAGATTTTTGAGACCCTTTATCCTTTTGGTGAGGAAATATACATGACTGACTGAATGTAACCGAAAGTTGGAAATGAGCCGTTAGTCATAAGGCACGGAGCAGTGAGAATAGACTGGTGGGAATGCATAGTTACAAAAAGAAAGGTTATATTCTTGGGGGGGGGGTGAATTATTGTTTAAACATCAGAGCCGCAAATTGAGTTTTTTCCCCTCTCCCTCCCCCTACCCGCAACGTAAAACAGAACTGGATGACTGTCCGGTGTTCAACTCCGGTCAGTATTCTGTAGTGCACTTTATTGCATTTTAGTGTTTTTGACATTTAAAGCAAATCTGAAGAAGTATTTACGAAAATCCTGCAACGTAATACAGTTTAAGCCATTAACTACAGATCTTTATCAACAACAGTTTCTTGCTTTTCATAAGTCTTTAAAAATAAGTGTATGTTAAAACTTGGGATGGTATTTAATAAACGTAGATTGCAAGTTGGTGTAAACCCCCCCCCCCATTACCTGGACTGTATTAACTATTAATATGTTTACAGTTTGCATTTGCATTTACAGGCATGCTAATTATAGACTTGAAAACCCAAGACCTGATGATTTAACTCGCCCCCATGCACTCCAGGATGGATCCACCAATTGGCTTTAACATTAAAGGTTTAGCCTGCCAAATTCAGACTAATTGGAGCTTCCAGAACAGAAAACACCCACTTATTCTGAGTGTATGTAACCAGTACTTTAAACCATGTAAACTGTACATCTAAGCAGCACTCATTTGCCATTAAACGTTTAACCTAATAACTGAGAACTATCTCATCTTTTTTACAAGAAGATCAAATGCTTGATAACTTTTTATTTTGATTTTCAGCAAAATGGGCACCAGCCTACAAACAAAGACTTAATCTTGAAACCTGCCTGGGCAGTGTTTTTCCAGACTCCTGAGTATTACCCAAACAATAGCAAAGCCAGAAGTCCTCAAACTATCTGGGCAGTCTTTATCAAGACTACTTTATTTTCCCAGACAAGAGCACAGCTGCTAATTGTTTAATACTGCTCAATTTAGCACAGCGTCACTCCCTGTGGAACTCATTCTTTCTCACTAATGACTGAGAGAGGATACCAAGACCAGTGTTAGCCTTTCTTAAAGACACATTTATGTACTGAGAAGCCATCCATGGAGCCTTAAGCCCCTCCCAACCTTCTCAAATAGCAGAGGGAGATCCCATAATCCAAATAAGGGTACCAGGTGACACTACATGTGCTGGTAATTACCATCCCAGCCTTTTTTCTACCTTCAATACCTGGATCATTTAATTGCAAGTAAGCCACCCCATGATTTTATTTATACTTAGGGGCACACCTTTCACCTAGGCCTTCTGTACTGTCAGGATCACCCACAGCAGTTACCACTTTTCAGTAATATTGTTTATGGAAAAACTACCCGCGGTGGTGGTGCTGCGGTAGCGTTGTCGCCTCACAGTAAGACGCTGTCCGGTTCGATTCTCAGCTAGAGCGTCTTCTGCATGGAGACATGCGTGAATGGGCGTACCTTCTTGAAGGTTGTGCGTCAGGGCTGGTAACTCGGCACGTAAAACTCAACTATCAATCATTAGCGGACGGGAGTTCCGCTGTGATGACCCCTAACCGGGAAAAGCCGAAAGACACAAACAAACTATGGAAAAAATGCAATAATAAATGACTAAGGCACAAATCTAGTAGTAGTAGTAATAGTACACAGTCTTTATGGCTTGTCAGTGTTTAAAACACAAAACGGATAGCTTTTACAAGAAATTCTGCTTGTAGAAGTGCAGAATAATACAGAAACACAATTTTCCCACAACTTCTAATTAAAATACAATACTAAAGTCCCAGAACAAACTAAAAAAATGTAAACAGATAACTTTTTGGCTAAAACATGGAACAGATGGAACAGAGCAGAAAAGTCAATGAAGCATCATCTTACAGGTCAGTGTAAGTGCAACTTAAATATTTAAGTAGAACTGAAGTAATTATGTAATTCTCTTTCCTTCTTGAAGAAAAGCTAGTTACTCACAGTTCCGTATCTTGCAAGTCTTGTATGAAAGAATGTTTTTACTTATGAAATAGAAAGTCTATAGATAATACTTGTGTTTGTATTTTGTTATTTGTTTCACTACCTGCACTTGTGTAAATAAGCTGCTGGTTAACTAGAATGTTTACTTTATCTTGTAACTGGAACAGCCAGCCGTTGTCACGCATCAAAACTACTTTTCTGTATTTATTTGTTATTTTACAGTGGTAGCTCGTTAACGTTCAAAAGCGTGCATGCTGAAAGGTCAGCCAAATCAGGGTACCCATTGTAAAGTGAGCATATCCCAGTAGAAAAAAGTCCGGTCACACAGGCTTTCTTCTGTTAGTATATGCTAAGGCTTTCCAGTTTCCTTGAGCTAAGAGGTCGAGAGGTACGTACAGAGGGCAGAGAAAATGCAAGAAACATCAGGTACATTATGCAAAAAATAAAGAACCGTACCTGATTTTCTTTGTATTTTTGCCCTGTCTTTCTCATGCCTCTAAACTGTCCGGATTTTACAGTTTGTAAAAAGAAGAAGCAATGAAGATTTTCCTTTCTCCATTGCTTGCTTTCCAAATCACTGATATATTGTATAACCACGGGGAACTCTACGCATGCGTAATACATCAGCAAGGCACAGAATATGGAAACAGTATGGAAGAACACCGCGGCGCTGTTATACAAGGGCATTATTTAAGAAAAGCAAGTAATTTCTTTCTTAAATTATGTCATTGTATTAATAGGAATAACCAACTCCTGAGTGAACCGTGGATAAATATTCAATATGCCACAACCACTTGTCGGTTATTACTATAATAGATGCCACACTGTTCCCCTTTGACTGTAAATTGTCTGGCAGTTTATGAAGAGAAGCTTAATCTTATTGTATTAACATTATAATAATCTATCTCCCTAGTTCAATTCAGAATTGCATAATGGTTTCTATAATTTCTAGCAGTTACCTTTGCATAAAATGCCATTGGTTATGCTCATTTCCATAATGGAAGAAATAATTATTGGACTTGTTTGGGAAACTGCTTTTAGATGAAAAAACTGCATGTGCAAGTGTTAACACAAATTATCAGTTCTTTGTAATATTGCAGACTGGCATACATTTGTACTTTAAAAAGGCATATCACATGAGAAGTGTATTAATTATAAATATTATTCTGGGAATCCAAGGCTACTTAATTTAATTAGGAATTTTTATCTTTTTAGGTTATCTTCTTTCCAGAAAAGAGGGGCAAGCAGGATCCCCTGAAAAACCACTGTCTGATTTGGGTCGCTTATCCTATTCAGCTTATTGGAAAAGTGTTATTTTAGAATATATGTATTTTAACAGGGAGAAACCAATCAGTATTAAGGGAATCAGCAGGGCAACTGGTATGTGTCCGCATGATATCGCAACAACTTTACAGCAACTGAATATGATTGATAGATGGAATGACAAGTAAGTACATATTCTTTATACTATTACTTTTGCTTCATCCTAATTTAAAAACTGTGCATATATAGTCTGCAGCAGCACGCTTTGTGAATGCTCGTGGAGTAGTCTGTTGTGTTGTCAATTGAATTTAATTTTATTTTGTCTTGTGTTTAACAGGATTAGTACACCGACTCAGGTAGTCCATTTTTAGGCTTGGCTCAGGAGAAAACTAAGCAGGAAAGATGTATGATTTTTAATCCCATACATATAGTACAATAAATAAATAACTTGCTCATGTACAAGCAAAACATACTTTACCAGTAGGTGATATCGTTGCAAAATAATGCCGAATAGTCGAGTTTTCCAAGCACTGCGTCACACCTACAATTAAAGCAGTTGGATGTGTGGTTCTGTGTGTGCTGCCTTCCTGCTTGAAATAATAGATGGTTGTTAGCTATTCATTAGTGTTCATAGGTTTGTAAGTAAATATTAGGCAAGTCATTTTGAAGACTATTACACATCTAGACAATAACCAGAAAGTGAGCAAAGTTGTTAATCAGACCCTGTATTTTGTGTCTGTGAGATAAACACCTTAACCATTATGCCAACCCCCATCTGAAGTGCCATTCATGATAAAATCACATCTTTATGCCTAGTACAGTGCTGTACTCAGACAGCTGAGGAAGGGCCATTTGGTCCTTACATGCCAAGGCTTATGATTCAGGACCTAGACGTCATGCATCCATTTGATGTTTGGTAGGAGCTTGAGTCACAAGTGTAGAACATACCATTAATGGGTTCAGTCTAAAATATTCTCCAGGCCGGACTTGGGCATCTTTTTCTATAGGCAGCTTTTGGGTAGCATAATGCTGGTTCCCTTTCTCCCACTGATCATTGCCAGTCTGTTATAAGCTTACCCACAGTTAAGCTCATACCAGTAACTATATAAAATTGTCAGACTGTCAGCCAGGACATCTTCCAGTCTCTCATGATGGTTATACTTTATCTTAAGGTCTTGTGATAATGTGACATAATTAAAGGATTTTATTTTAGAAATGGACAAATGTAGGGAAACCACATCCACTTTTCTACTTCTCTGCTTAATAATCCCTTCTCTAAAGCTTGCCTTTAAGTTTGAGAGAGAAGCATCTTCCTCCCCAGACATACCTAGCAGAGTTTCTGGGGGAGACACCCAAGAGTCTTTCAAGTTATCCTGCCCTTAGAGCCTGCTATTAGGAATGACTTTTGAGTAGCCTGGAGCCATCCTATTTCTAGTTGTCAGCCCCTAAAAAAGGCTCATGCCCATTACAAACCACCACCTGAACTGGCAGACCAGTTTACCAAGCATCACAGTGTAGAATCTTATGAGTAGCTTTAATCCAGTTGTAGATTACAAAGGCCAAATCATTCCGTCACTTTGCCACCTGACATGAAGTCTGGAATAATAGATGGGTGTAATAAGTGCCACATTGGGAATCAGGGCCCTCAGTTGTTTGCTTTACCTCTCCCATTTTCCAGGCTTTCCCATTTAGGAAGCCTGTGGATAAGCTTGATGGCCTGTTTGAATCTGGGCTTAAGGAGGATCTTTTTGTGGCTCTGCTGGTGGCATCTTTGGTGGGGTACTGTACGTACTGATGCAGTTCTAACTGCTAACATTTAGGTCAGACTTGTTGGCCATGTAATATGGCCTGCATAGAATAATGTGGCTGAAGTTATTTTCTGTTAAGGGGCAACTTAAAAACAAAATCCTGAATGACCATTTTTTGGGAAAATGCTTTTCAGACACTTATGACTTTGATAACTACCAAAGGAAGCATAAGGCCCACTCCTTAAGTTCTGTGAGCCCCTTGTTGCTGCTTCTACTACTTCCTTACTAGAACTGTCCCATCTCTAAAAGAAGCAGAGCTGTCCAGTGCATCCATGAAAGGCTGTCAAGCATCATATGGTCTTGCTGTTGCAGGTGCCATCTGAGTCACCCTGAATTATGACTCCAACAGCCACCTCACTACACTGTTGATTTCATTATGGGAAGCACCATTACCTGAGTTCACCTTGGGTTTGAGAACTATCGTAAGTGATTGGATGATTCTAAGCAGTCATCTAGAGCCATATATATACTGCAGTTCACCGGTCCCCCTCCCAGAAAGTGTTCCATAAAGAGGCTAGTTCCTTTCAACATAGTTCTTGAAAAATTCCTAAACTGTAGTGTTCATGGGGCTGTAGAGGCTGTCCTAGTGCAGGATGGAGTTTGTGGTCTGAAAGGTGACAGATTACTTCTGCTTTATTCCTCCAGTTCTGAACCTTAACTTCAACCGGAATGCCTTGTATGTCAAGTTTCAGATGGTCTCCCTATAGGGCATTATTTGCCCATGCTCCTGAAGTGTGCCTTGGTGGTGTTACTGAATATGAAAGACAAGCATGTGACACATAAACAACTGAGCTGTACATAGGAGACTTTCATACTTCACAGTTGGGAGCATTATTTTCAGCAGCAGTTGCCATATGGTCTTTCTTTAGCAACCAGAATCTTTACTAGGGTGATAGCAGAAGCCTTAGAGGATCTCCTGACATTCCCTTACCCGGATGTCTGGTTTCTTGCTGTCCATTTCAGGGTCTTCTTGTAATCAGGCCACCTGTGGAGACTTCTGTGGGTGCAGTACATTGAGTATCTGGAGTTTAAACAAACATTGAAAGACATCTTATGTGATTCTGGATGTGAAGAAATCGTACAGCTCAGAGGTGGACACTTAAGTGCTCAATTATTCCTGCCCATGGAATAAGTTCATAGCCTTGGCTACCTTGTTGAGAACATGGACAAGGGTCCAGTCTTGCACTCTGCTGTGCTTTCTAGGATTAATAGTTCCATGAGCTTTATTTTGCCATTCACACACTTTAGGATGTTGATGTTGCAATGGACTGTGAAGGGTCATGGCTTCAGGGTCACCATTTAGTCACAGATGTATTGACTCTGTTCCAACCTAAGCTAGAGATGCATGCTAACAGTAGTAGAGATATATATGCTCCTATTGGCCAGTGTGTGCCTGCTATAAAGCCCAGCAGCCCTGAGTTAGTAAGCTATTTCTGGCCAGAGGGAAAGGTAGTAGAATGGAAAGAGGCCAAGAATTTATTTGGACTGCAGAACAGAGATAGTGTTCTCTATTAAGGAGTGCTAACAGAGTATAGCAAAGAGAAAGAAACAGGGAGATCCTAAGCAAAAGACCAGCACTGGTAGAGTTTTTAGTAGAATATAGATCAGGAGTTGCTGTAAAAAAAGGAATAATTAGTAGAGCATAAAAGATATTGCATGATAACTATAAGAGTCCATCAGAGGAGGTTAGAAAGGATTGGGAAGAGAGATTGGATAAGCAATTCACAAAGAAACAATGGGGGATTTATGTATGTCTCCCAAATATGCAACAAAGTCTAGAAGATTTAGGATGTTTGCTTGAAGTGTTTACATAGGTATTTTTATACCCCAAGTAGACTCCATAGAATTTTTCTTCAAGTAGATAGCAAATGTTTGAGATGTGATGGGGAAGAAAGAGGTAATTGGGAACATATTTTCTGGGTGTGTAATGAGTTGGCAGGTTCTAAAAATTCCATGCAGACTACTGTATCAGAAATATTGGGTGACCAAATTAGTATAAGTATTGAAATTATTTTTTGAGCTGTGATGCACAGTCAGAATTGTCTATACATAGTAAGGCTGAGTCTAATCATAGTGGCTGCAAAAAAAGCAATTACTAGGAAAGGGAAGTTGAAGTCTAAACCAACTGTACTAAAAGTAGTGAATATAACAGAGAAAAAAACAACTGGAAACGGGATCTATAGAAAAGGGTAGGAGCAAATTACATAGAAAAAAATGGGAACTGTGGTAACAGTACATGCAGAGGAGGAACGAGGTTTAAAAAAAAGGCAGGATTTGAATGAGCTGTGTAATGTTTGACCGACAGTGACTGGATAGATTATAAGTGATAAATAATGTTTGCAACTAAACTTAATGTCAGTATGATTTGTTTTTATTTATGTAAATGTATGATTGTCCATGATGTTCTTCATCTCACATTGCTGCAGTCCTTACTTATGGGGTAGTCCGCTGTCCTCGGTCGGCCCGAATACCAAAGTATTAGGCTGACGTCGGTCATGGGCGCCTAGATCTGACATCAGAGCGTCAGGGTATAAAGGCGCATGACCGACGTCATATCCTCAGTCTTTTTTGCCGCATGGTCCGATGCAGAAGCAGCGTTGCAAGTGCCGTTCGGCGTTCTGAAATTTTTCGCTTTCGGAGTTTCAGACGATACCAAGTTGGGCTAAGTACCCCGTTGGGGAATATTTTTGTTTTTTCTTGCCTCAGTTACTTACCGGATGTCAGAAAAAGTGAATAATTGTATTTCTTGTGGGAAACAGATACTGCATAGGGATTACCACTCGCTTTGTATTCCTTGTTTGGGACCGGAGCACGCGTAGTGGTGTCGGTTTTGTGCTAGGTTTAATAAGCGCACTATAAAACGGAGGTTAGATTGCGCTAGGTTAGTCTTTGGCAAGAGGTGTAATTATAATATGCCGTCGGATGTTCCGACGCCTGCTTCTACTAAGAAGCGCAAAGACAAATCTTTAAAGCCTAGGCAGGATGATTCGTCCGTTTCGGACGCGGGACCTTTAGAAGCTACAGCTGAACAGGTGGATCCGGCTGAAGTTTCTGTTGAGTCCCAGGGGGAAACTTTGATTTTACAAGATGTGACCTCTCAGGAGGCAGGTCAGGCTGAAGGGGCCTCTCAGGTTACTATTCTTCCTTCTATGCCTAAGGTGGTTAGGCCTTCTGCTACTGTTTCTAAGGCTCCTTCTAAGGGCAGGTCTGTTTTGCCTTCCTCTGGTGTCAGTTCTGGTTCTTCAGGGTCTGTGCCAAAAAAGCACATGCTTAAAATGGCAGAGGATTTGATTACTTTAATTAGAGGTTCTATGCCCCCTCCTGATAAGAGGCCCAGGATGGAGCCAGAGTTGGAAAGTTTGGAGCAGGCCTCAGATGATTCAGAGTCTTCTACTGAGGACATTCAAGATTTCCCTCCTTATTCTGATTCTGATGCAGAGGATTCCACTCCTTCTGCTTCTCCTCCAGAGGATTTTTCATTTTCAGAAACTCTGCATTCCATGAGGGAGCATTTTAAGTGGGAGGGACAGGATTACTCTGATTCGGAAGAGGCTTAGGGAGTTCTTGTTTTTACCACAGCATAGACCCTTAGCTATACCTCCGGTTTTGGATGTTGTTTCAGATGTTTTCTCTGAGGCTTCCCTTAATCCAGATTCTGTGCCTCCTGCCCCAGTTAAACCGGACAGGTATTACAGGGTGCCTGAGGCTCATAAATATCTGTATAAGAGTCCTAGGGCGGACCCAGAAACTATTAGTCAGGGGCCTAAGGGTGTTAGAGCCTCTGTTGTTAAGAATCCGGTTCCTCTGGATAAGGAAGCTAGAGCTTTGGATAGATGGGGTAAGAAGGTGTATACCTCTTCTACTTTAGCAATGAGAGCTTTGAACTGCCAGTTTCATATGTTGAAGTATCAGAATTTCCTCCTTTCTCAGCTAAGATCTAAAGTGGATGCTTTGGCAGAGGGCATAGAGTGTAAAGAATTGCAGGATTTAGTGCATGTTTCTGAACAGGTGGGTAAGCACTCTTTGCAATGTGGTTTTGATGCTTTACAGGCTTCTTCTAGGGTGGCTGCCACTGGCTCAGTTATTCGTAGGCACGCCTGGCTTAAGGATCAGAATTTGTCTGAGCATGTTAAGTCTAGAATTCTGGATGCCCCTTTGCAGTCTGAAGTTTTGTTTGGTCCTCCTGTGGAGTCAGTCTTAAAGAAAATGGAAGACAAGGCTAAGTCTATGCAGACTGTTAAAGATTTTTTGCAGGTGCAACCTCCAAAGTTTAGTAGAAATTGGCCTACTAAGGGGTGGACGTACCCTTCTTCTGATTCTCAGTCTAGGGGTAGATCTAGGCGTGGTAGGGGCAGAGCTCAGAGTACCTTCAGGCCGAGACAATGGAGTTCGCCTGCTCAATCTGCTGGTGAGGGCAGGGGCCAGTCCTTTCGTAAACAGGACCAATGACCTGCATTTTCAGCTGCCAGATTCCTCTTGCCTGGCAGCTCCTTTGGGAGGAAAGTTGGCTCTTTTCAAGCAAAATTGGCATTTAGTCACCCAGGACAAATGGGTATTGGACATTATAAACCGAGGTTACAAGTTCTATTTCCATACCATGCCTCCTTTCAAAGGCATGCCAGACGTCCCTCCTCGGCAAAGGATAGAGGCTCACAGACAAATTTCTTTACTTCTTCAAATAGGAGCTATACAGCCAGTTCCTCTGTCAGAAGTGGGCCTAGGATTTTATTCTCGCCTGTTTCTAGTTCCAAAGAAAGGAAACACGTGGAGACCAATTTTGGATTTATCTATCCTCAACACTGGACATTCCAAAGTTCAAGATGCTGACTTTACAACAGCTTTTACCTCTGTTGGGAAAAGATCACTGGATGGTTACTCTGGATCTCAAAGAGGCTTACCTTCATGTTCCTATCAGGCCCAGTTGCAGGAGGTACCTGCGTTTTCGGGCTGGAAATTTACATTATCAGTTCTCTGCATTGCCCTTTGGCTTATCTACTGCGCCCAGAGTGTTCACAAAGGTTCTGGCTCCAGTGATAGCATTTTTCAGACTAAGAGGAATACAGATTTATCCTTATTTGGACGACTGTCTGATTATTGCACAAGAAAAGGACGAACTTCTTCATCATCTACAGTATGTGATGGCAGTGTTAAGATGCCTAGGGTATTCTGTGAACGAAACAAAGTCCAGTCTAGTACCCTCTCAGGACATGTGCTTTCTGGGTGTGAGACTGAATACAGCTTCCCAGATGGCTTTTTTGACCCTGGACAAACAAAGAAGCCTTTCTCTTTATTTCCAGCAAATGTCTCTACGGTCCAGGCTGACTGCAAGGACAGTCCTTCAAGCCTTTGGGTTCATGGCATCTTGTATTCTGGTGCTTCCCAATGCCAAATTGCATATGAGGAAGCTTCAATGGTATCTCAAAAATGTGTGGACACAGCACTGCCAAGATCTAGACACTGTCATTCAGATAATACCCTGCATTCAGAAGGAGTTTTTGTGGTGGGCTCAGGAATGTCACCTAAACAAGGGACTCTCTGTGACCCGGCCAGAGGCGAGTCAGATTCTAACGACAGATGCCTCGGACAAGGCTTGGGGAGCACACCTCAATGGAAAATGGGTGCAAAACACGTGGCCTGTCAAACTCCAACATTTGCATATCAACTTGAAGGAAATGTTAGCAGTCCAGTTTGCATTGATGGCTTTCAAAGATTTACTTCGTCCAGGGCAGGTGTTGATTCAAACAGACAACACTACTGTCATGTGGTACATCAACAAGCAGGGGAACCCATTCTTACCCTCTTTGCAGGCAAGCGATGATTCTGTGGGAAACTGCTCTCAATCTACACCTCAATCTTCAGGCAAGGTTTCTACCAGGAGCACAGAACTCCTTAGCAGATGTATTGAGCAGACAAATAGTGGATCCTCACGAGTGGAAATTGGATCCTCATGTATTTCAACAGTTGACAGTGTTATGGGGAACTCCAGACATAGATCTGTTCGCTTCTCCACTAAATTACCAGTTGCCAAAGTTTTGCACAAAATGTTTCATCACACAGCTTGGAGGGTGGACGCTCTATCTTTCAGTTGGAACAATCTGCATGTATATGCCTTTCCACCTCTGCCTCTTTTTCCCAAGGTACTTCTGAAGGCCAGACAAGACAAGCCAACCATGATTTTGATAGCACCGGATTGGCCTCGACAACACTGGTACCCACTACTGAGGAGTTTAGTACGAGAACCTCCATGGCCTCTGCCTTTGATTCCGCACCTTTTGTCACAAGAGGACAGTCACTTCCTCAATGTCAAGATTCAGTCTCTGCATCTAACAGCCTGGCATATTCTGTTTTAGACTCTGGAGGGTCTCAGCTTCCACAACAAGTTTTGAATGTTATTTTGGAGGCCAGGAGGCCTGGTACCAGGAAAGTTTATGCTGATAAATGGAGGAGATTTTTTATTTGGAGCAAAGGAAAGGACTTTGATGTCTCCAAACCTGATTTAAGTGTTGCTCTTCAATATCTTACTGAGTTATTGGACAAGGGTTTGTCTTTCTCCTCAATAAAGGTCCATGCTGCAGCCATTTCTGCTCACTATGATTGTGACCCTCCTTTATTCTCTCATCCTTGGTTTAAGCAATTTCTTAGAGGGGCAAAGAATATAAGACCCCCATGTAGAGCTCCTACCCCTGCTTGGGATCTCAATTTTGTGTTGGAAAAACTTACTCTACATCCTTTTGAGCCTGCAGCTACTGCCGAGTTAAAGTATTTATCATGGAAAACTGCTTTTTTGTTGGCCATTACCTCTGCAAGAAGGGTTTCTGAATTACAGGCCCTCATGGCAGTGGAGCCTTTCCTGATTTTTCATAAGGATAGGGTATCTTTGCGTACTAATCCTTCCTTTATGCCTAAAGTGGTTTCTAGTGTGGCCTTAAATCAAACTATTCATTTGCCTACTTTTTATGCAAACCCCCAAAATAAAGGGGAGAAACTTTTGCATACTTTGGATATTCACAGGCAGTTGCGTTATTATTTGAGCAGAACCAAGGAGTTCAGACAGTCTCAGCAATTGTTTGTTTCTTTTGCTTTGGGTTCACAGGATAAACCTGTTTCAAAACAAACTATTTCTAAATGGATTGGGTTTTGTATTTCTTTCTGTTATTCCCATCATGGTAAGGAGATTCCTGCTGGAATCAGGCCTCATTCCACTAGGGCTACTGCTACTTCTACGGCCTTTATAAGGGGGGTAGCTACAAAAGACATTTTGGAGGCAGCTACTTGGAGTTCAGTGCATACCTTTTCTAAACATTACCACCTTCCTCTTTATTCTAAGTCTAGGGCTGGATTTGCCACTGCAATTTTACAGGGCATTTTAGCGGCCCCTAATGCTTTATGATTTTTACCATCCTCCCTTTCCCGTTGCTTTGGGATTCTACCCATAAGTAAGGACTGCAGCAATGTGAGATGAAGAACATAGTACAGTTTTGTACCTACCATAAATGTAGATGTTCGAAGATCCACATTGCTGCAGTCCAATTTACCCTCCCTCCTTCCCCTCTGTAGTTTGACTTGGTGCTATGCTTTAGGTGATGGTTGTTGTTGGGCATGTTTTTGGGAGGTATTCTGTTTTTGGCTGTGGCCTTTCTGGTTTGGCTTTCTGACATCTGGGGCAAGAAAAGACTGAGGATATGACGTCGGTCATGCGCCTTTATACCCTGACGCTCTGATGTCAGATCTAGGCGCCCATGACCGACGTCAGCCTAATACTTTGGTATTCGGGCCGACCGAGGACAGCGGACTACCCCATAAGTAAGGACTGCAGCATTGTGGATCTTCGAACATCTACATTTATGGTAGGTACAAAACTGTACTTTATAAATGACAATTTAATAAAGATGTCTCTTTTTTAATAAATAAGTAAATAAAGCTTATGCTGGACGGTGTCCAGTTGCTCAGATTGTGTACCTGGAATAGATCTGTTGAAGAAAAGCTGGACATAAAACCGGCCTACCAAGCATGAACTAAGAACTGCTACACTTTGTAGGTTCACTGACAGGATGCAGCTTGGAAATGGATGACATGATGGTACAGAGGAGGATGGACATCCTATGCATCCAAAAGACGAGGTGTAAGAACAGTGCAGCTAAGCCACCTGGCTTGGGATCCAGAGTCTACTACCCAGGAGGAGGAAAACAGGCTAGGAATGGTATGAGAATTGTGGTGAGCGAGAGGCTTCATAAGGCAGTGAAGCATATCATTAGAATTAGTGACAGACTCATGGCAGTTGGACTGCAGTCAAATGATGCAGCATTATTCATAATTTCAGCCTGTGTCCTATAACAAGATTGTGAAGAAGAGTCCATTCAGACAGCAGTTGCAGGATCTACTAAATAAAGGAGGACAACATGAATTGGTGTTGATATTGGTTGACTTGAGTGTATATATCTGGACAGACAGAACAGGATATGAGGACCTGTTGGGTCCACATGAGTAGAGCAACAGGAGTAAAGGAGGACAGGCCATTCTAGACTTCCATCTAGCAACTGGCTTGAGAGAAGCCAACACATAGCTCAGAAAGTGAGGCAGTCAGGTAGACTTCCTTCTGGTAAGGAAATGGCATTGGGGTAGAATCAGCGATTGCAAAACCATCCCCAGTGAAATAGTTGGTGTGCAGTTTAAACCACTGGTAGCCACAATTAGCTGCAAGCAGGGGTCAGAGAAGGATCTAAAGTTAATAGAGACTAGACTGAAAACCTAGAATTTGACTGGAGAGAAAGCACAATAGTTTAAGGAATAGCTCAGGCCTCTTAACACCCCAAAAGAAGAGAAAACAGGTGGGGTTGAAAAAAAATGCAGCTCCTCAAAACAGCATGTGTGAGGACTACAGAATGGATATGTGGCCTAGCCTGGTATGGAAGTAAGGTGCATAAGGAAAGCTGGTGTTGGAATGCAGAAGTCCAGGAAGTCATCAAAAGAAGTAAGGAGTACAGGAAAAAGTGGGAGATAGAAAATATGGACCAAGCTAGGAAGGAATACTGGTTGGCTAAGAAGAGTTGTAATAGCAAAGAACAGGGCATCAGAGGCACTCTACCAGCTTCTGGAAAGTGAGTTAGTAGATTGCACAAAGAAACTGTATCAGGTTGCAAGGCAAGGACAGAAAGATAAAGAAGATAAACACCCTTCACAACAGATGCCAGCAACAACCTGCTAACCAGTTCACAAGGACATCAAAAGCAGAAGGAAGGAGTATTTTCAGCAGCTTCCGTATGACAAAAGTCCCACAGAAGCTGTACTTCCCCAGACACGACCTACAGTGAGAGAAGAGGAGGATCCTATCATAGAAGAACTAAGAACAGCACTAAGGGAAAAAAAAGTCAGGGAAAGCAGTAGGCTTGGGTAAGGTCACAGCAGATATAATAAACATACTGGATAAAACAGGAGAGAACTAGATCCTGAGGGTGCTCACAGTAGAAAGTAGGATGGGATATGAACAGTTCAGATTAAAGTCCCAGAAGCAGAATTATTTTAAGCTAGCTGTGTACAAGGATCCAGTGACTCAAGTACAAACAGTGTTCGGTTTCGCAGAGGTGTTACTAGTGGGAGTGGGTGGGCATCAGGGTTCATCTCTGAGTCCACTGCTATTCATACTATTGACGGACTACATTGTCTGAGGGGACAGATCAACAAAGTTGCTGTATGCAGACGATGTGACATTACAGGCAGATTCTAAGCAAGAACTTCAGCAAAGGATATGTGAATGGGATGCAAAACTGTAGGCATATGGGATGAAACTGAGTACAGATAAGACAGTGGCAATGGCAGCAAATGGGGGAAATTAAAATAAGCTGAGAATTGAGGTAGAAGGGAGAATAGTGGAACAGGTTAACAGCTTCAAGTGTCTAGGAGGGGTGGTTGAGGAAAAGGGAAGTCTGAATGAAGAGGTCAAAGCTAGAATCAGGGGCTGCTGCTAACTGGCATAGAGTGTCAGATGTAGTGTATGACAGAAAACCAGAGAAGCTGAAGAGTTAGATGTAGAAAACAGCGTTGCAACCAGTACTAATGTATGGCACAGAAACCTGGACATTAAAGGCAGAGCAGCTGAGGAAGGTAGAGGTGGTAAAAATGAAGTCCTCATCTGCTTAGCTTGCAAATGATTTTTGATTTTCTAAGACATATTTACAGTCCTCGGTTACAGTCCTTGGTTTTTCTATGTCTGTGATGCATATGCCATCTTTTTCTGTCATTGCAACCTTGTGGAGTGTCAAATTGTGGCCCAAACTTTTACCAAAAGGAGACTTGTATGTCCTTTCCCATTTAAAGAATTTCCCCATGGTATCTGAACTTCATGGATGGCAGGTTTATTCGCGCTAGCATTATCCAACTTACTCAGTGCCAGGCAAGTTTGCTTTATGTAAGACTCACTTCCTGGTAGGCAACACTCCACTGAGGAGCGTCTGAACTACAGGCTGTTATGGGTGAGGAAATCATAATTATTGTTTGGGAAGGATGAGTTGTCCATTAGGACAAACCCACTGAAACAGTCTGTTAACCTCTAATTTTATTTTGTGATTGTAGAAACCAGAGCCCTTCATACCCTAGACATGCACTAGGGACTCAGGGATGTTACGCGAATGGGGTATATCGAGTTTTTTTGAAGGTGAACTGGTTCTTCACTTCATTTGCTTGCTGAAGGTAAGGGCTTCCATTTGAGCAGCAAATTCTTTTGATGTAGTTAAGCAAACTGCATTATCTTTTGCCACCAGACAGCTTACCATGTTAGCAAATGCTGTGGTCGAAGCCCACTCCACTAGATTAGCAGTGCCCAAAGCTTGCTTCAGAAATGTTTTTATTTAATACATTTTTGCCATTATTACCTTGTTCTCAGCATGCAACTTCACCAGGCATGATAATCTTGACTGAAGCTTGAGGAAGTGAACCACATTTAGGAAGTCTTTAGTCAAGGACTTGACTATCTGAGACCAATCCTCAGGCTCATTCCTAGCTAGTGGGTACCCTTTGGGATTCTGCTGCACTGAGGACCCATTTCAGTGGGTCCTGTATGTAAGATAAAACAGGTAAGCTCTTGGCATATCAGTTGACGTATGAAAGTACCCTTCTAAATGTGACGAGTGTACTCTTCCAGATGCTGTCTGATTTTATTTATTCTTTCCTTAGGCCCTGGTTGTGACTGGAGAGAGTTCATGGGACCTATTCACTTATCTGTTAACAAATGTTTTAAATGAATTAAATAAATCCCGTTAATATGTGATCCTCTGTCAGTTGCTGTTGCAACTGATTTTTAAGATGAACAAGTGTTTAGTTTTATATTACTTGTTTAATAATGTATCAGATCTGGATTTTGTCCTGATTTGCAAGTAGGTGCTCACGGGTGAGCTGTGGGGACGGAGGTGCTTTATGTATGTGGAGTGATACATCATGGCTTGCATTTGTTTAATTTTTCCAGATGTTTAGCTTTGTTTTTTATCATGGCAGGAACAGACCCCATTCCAAAGTCGGAGCATAGCTAAAGTTCATGAAATTAGTTTTGCTTAATTTTTTTACCTTTGCCAATTTTGCCTTTCTCGGCAGCTGCAGTGTACCCGAAATTCACTCTTTCTTAGTTCATATGGTATGTTATAGTTTGAAGTGTAGCAGCTTAACCACATAGTTGTGTCTTTCAGTATACAAACCCTTAGCCATGAGCTTAATACAGCCTGCAACAAGATGTGTGATTATTTCTTGTTCTATGCTGGAAACCTACATTTGTCTGTCTCCTACTTTTTCTGTAGATTTTGTGAACTTTCATGTACATAGTCCACTATTTTTAGCTGCCATTATTAACTTTTCATCTTTTCATTGTAAGATTAATAATGACACTGAAGGGCAGGACTTATGTATAAACTCACATTTATTGATAGAAAATAAATACCTTTAATACAGAAACTTATGATAGAAAATACCTGTAAAATAGAATCAAGACAGCAGTACCTTTAAGAATAGAAACCCAAGATAAGTAGTACCTTTAAAAATAGTTCAGACCAACAAATTTGCTATTCCATAAAAGTTTTCTCAAGATACAGGTAGGCTTCTTTCTTAGGCCCATTTGTTAGCTCAGATACTCCAGGTAGTAATCCTTGAATCTGTAGGATTGTACCAGGCTAAATACCTTTCTCCTGGGACTCAATGTTAGTCCAAGAAAAAAAAATAATCAAGCACAGCAACAGCTCTCTTCCACTCTTTAGATCTTTCTGCAAGGCTTTATTTTCAGCTCCAGAATTTGTAGGACTTTCTCTTAGGCTTCACTCAGTTCCCAACTCAAGCAGTTCTCTAGTAGTACTCTTCAGATTAGACTCGACTGGGCCCTTCCCCATTCCATTCTTACAGGTCTTCCTTTCATCACAATACCCAGTCCCTGCAGTGAGGAATTAACTTTTTTACTTTACTTTTACAGGTTATTCTCTTTTATACCGAAGTGGAGTCTCTGTGATTGGTTAATCTAATTGTGTGTCACTGTAGGAAAGTCCCATGTTCTCTGCACATTTAGACACCATTTTTCAAACATGTTAGATGTTCATATTTACTTTTGCACAATGGTTAATACATTGAAGAGCCTCAAAATATTATACCTACCCACTCCTAGCCCAAAACCAGAGGTTCTGGACTCCTCACAATGCATGATATCTGTTACCTAGTCGTAGCTCTCAACATTCTATCCCCAAAATGAGGAAAAGTAGCCCTCAAAATGTGGAACACTTACTAACAGCTTAGATTAGGAAGGTCATAGGATGGTTAAAATATGCTGGTTTTATTTATAAGAAATATCTCTTAATTAGGACTAGTGTTAATATTTTGCGGGTCCGAGCAGATATCAAGTTGGGGCCCCCCTGGGCACTTCCAGTCCAAGTATTACCCTGTCACTGCCACCCCTCTTATCCATCCTGTTTAGTTCATGCTGCAAACATTTAGGAGTAGTACATGCATACAGACTGACCTGTAACTACAGTGCTCTTACATTATAACAGGCCTACATGCCACACTATGTTGGCCCATCTCACAATGAGACATTCACAGTTACTGGCATTTAGTTGCACAATGATACATTACAGCAATTCTATGTATAGGGTTGAACTAAGGTGAAACAGAGACTCAGGCACTGCCTACTGTTTTAGCCCCTCCCCAAAGTACACACATACACCCTCACCCTCCAGAGCTCCTCTGTTTCCCCCATGTTGGGCTTCTCACACCATACACATTACTTTTTTTCTTACATTTCTCACATTTTACATTTTTCTTCAGTTTTTTCAAGAATCCATAACTTCCTATATGCTTTTTATGCTTTTTTTTTCTTTTTTGCAAAACCTTTTTATCCAATGATAGCTTAAACAGAAATTATGATTAAGGAAAGAAATTCAGTGTTTCTGTTCAGCTTTAGTTTTCCTTGCATTCTTTCAACACACCTTTCCTGGCTGAGACAGCACAGTAATAACCATTTAGGAAATAACTCGATTAAGCAGATGCCCCCTGATGCCATAGGGGTTGTAGATGGTCTGGGATTCATTTCAGAGCATTTCCCAACCTTTTAATTAAATTCAGCAGTGGCCTAAACAAAAATCATGAGTAAGAAAAATAATTTGTCTGATTTTTTTTTCTTTCATCATCATCATCAGCCCCCTTTTTCCCCATTTTTCTACATGGGGTCAGGGTATTGTCTTAACTATCGACAACTCTCTTGATTCAGTGCCACACTCTTGCCTTCTTCAACACTCATGCCTGACTGTCGCAAATCTTCTTTCATACAATCCATCCATCTCTTTGCTGGACGTCCTCACTTCCTCTTACCTTCTTCCTGTCTGTCCCAAATCTTCCTCACCAGATTGTCTTCTGCTTTTCTACACATGTGCCCAAACCACCGTAGTCTGTTCTATTTTATCTTTTCTGCAATTGGAGCTACTTTGCCTTCTGCTCTTATGCCCTCATTTCTTCATCTGTCCCACAGTGTGCATCCTACCACCTTTCTCAGGCACTTCATTTCCATCACCCCTAGCTTCTTCAACTGTTCTGCCTTTATTGCCCAGGTTTCTGTACAATACAGTAGTACTGCTTGCAAAACTGTCTTGTACACCTTACTTTTCAGCTTCTTTGGTATTCTTCTGTCATAGACTACATAGACTACACCTGATACTCTGTGCCAGTTGGCTGCAGCTCCTCTGATTCTAGTTTTGACAACTTCATTCAGACTACCCTTCATCTCAACTATCCCTCCCAGGTACTTGAAGCTGTTTACCTGTTCCACTATCTTCCCTTCTGTCTCTATTCTCAGCTTCTTCTGATTTCCCCAATTTGCTGCCATTACCAACATCTTATCTGTGCTTAGTTTCATCCCATGTGCCTTCGGATTTGCATTCCATTCTCCTATCCTTTGCTTAAGTTCTAGTTCAGAATCTGTGTGTACTGCCACATCGTCTGCATATACCAACTTGGTTGATCCGTCCCCTCCAGCCTGTTTGCTAATGTAGTCCATCACCAGTATGAACAGCAGTGGGCCCTGATATACACCCATTCCCACTGGGAACCCCTCTGTGAGACTGAACATTGTTCGTACTTGGGTCATTGGGTCCTTGCACGTAGCCTGCACTAATTCTACCAATGTTTCTGGGACTTCAAACCAATGCAGTACTGCCCAGATCAGCTTTCTTGGGACTTTGTCGTATGCTTTCTCCAAGTCTAGGAATGCCGAGTTGGACTCTCTCCTCATCTGTACCTTCTTCTCAAGTATCTGTCTCAGTGAAGACATAAGTTGTGCCCAAGGCTTGACAGTCAAAGCTGACAAAATAATAGCTCACAATAAACTAACAAGCCAGTTGTGAGCATACACATATCCTGTCTGGAAATACTGCTTGCTTCCCTAATCCTCCAAAGAAGACAGTCACTGGCTATGCATCCCTCTGATATTAAACTGAGATGAAATCAGAGGTTCATATGGCCACAGACATGTATTTCCTCTGACTGCTGAAATACATATACATAACATGCCTCCTCACTCCTCATTCCTAACCCCCCAAAGGCAACCACCTGCATATGTGCCTGATGTTTGTGAGGAAAGTGAACAAAAATAATTATTGCAGTAATGTATTGTACTTTGTTGTTTCTAGGCAGTACACTGCTCCTACAGGAGCTAAAGTCAGTTTCTTTGTACACCTCTGAGGTTTATTAGAAAAGTAAAGACGACAGTGACCACACAACCCCAGTCTCTCTCATATCCTACAGCAAATTTATGTACACAGACGGTTTCATTTCAGAATCTTGAACTACTGAAATATCGAACTTTAGTATCTCAAGACCAAAGTGTCGAAACTGCACTTGTGCGAAAGTGGTGAATGCCGAATGCGGAAATGCCGAATGCATAAATGTCAAATCCACGGTTATCGAGGCGCGTACGTGACGTGAGATTCCCTGTGTTCGTAATGTGCTGTGTGGTATGTGGATGTAGCTGGAGATTCAGGTAAGTGATGTTTTACTAGCGGTTTTGGATAGGGATTTTAGTGTGTGTGTGTGTGTGTGTGTGTGTGTGTGTGTGTGTGTGTGTGTGTGTGTGTGTGTGTGTGTGTGTGTGTGTGTGGAGTTTTGAGGTGTGGTTTAGGTTAGGTAGGTAAGATTGTGTAAGTGTTGAGAGTGGTGGTATTTGTACGTATGTGATGTGTGTTTGTGCAAGGGGAGTATAGAATGTGTAGTGGTGGTTTTCATGTGTTTGTGTTTTTAGTGCGACCTCTAAGTTAGTATATATAAGTAGCGGGGATGTGGGGGCCCCCCTGCTTATATGTAGGGTCCGTGCGTGTGTTTGTTTTGTTGTGTTTGTGTGTGTTTTGTTGGTTTGTAGTGTAGAGAGGAAGGTGTATGTGTGCTTGTTTGTGTGTGGAGTGTGTATGTGGGCCCTCATGTTTTTGAATTTCACACTTTTGGGGTTTTGGGTTTTTAAGTTTTCGGCTTTACAATCTCGAGATACTGAATTTCGATATTTCAGTATTTCGGGATTGTAAAGTGAAACTGCACAAACATCTGAGCAGGGTTGATTTTAGAATGGGGTGTGGTTGAGAGCAGAGTCCATTATCAGTTTTATCCTAACAGGATCCACAGCCCTGTCCGAGTTAGAGTGTAATCAGAAAGCTGAAGCATTTTTTCCCTCATTCATTCCTTCAGACATCTTGTATGAATCATGTTGGTATTCACAAAATTATATATCATTATTTACAAAATTTCAGATTACTGCGGTGGTGGTGCTGCGGTAGCGTTGTCGCCTCACAGTTAGACGTTGCCCATTCGATTCTCAGTTAGAGCATCTTCTGTGTGGCGACATGCGTGAATGGGCCTTCCTTCGTTGAAGGTTGTGCATTAGGCCCGGCAAGCCAGCACGTAAAAATCTACTGCCAATCATTAGCGGACCGGAGTTCCGCTGTGGCGACCCCTAACCGGGAAAAGCTGAAAGACAAACAACATTATTTACAAAATTTCAGATTGCTGTGCTGGCAGTTTCCCACCTTTGCCACAGATGCAAAATGTTTTATTCTAGTAACTTTTTAAGTGAAGTAGAGCAGTATTTAAAATGTGTTTCTCATTTTGAGTCTTTATTCTGCTATTATTTTTGGTATTGATTAGAATTCTTCAACAAAAACATTGAGAGTTATAGTGTCTGTTATTCTGATAGTATTTATAAAAGTCGCTGAAACAGAAACCATTCCTAAAGATCAAAAGCATCAGCTCTTCTTAAAATCCAAGGTGTGCACCAAGATGGGTCACTCTGGGCAACTGAACACTTTAGTGCTTACCTTGCTCATATTTCTTACCAGCTTTATCCTAACAGAGTCATATCACAGTCCTGTTCAGGGTAAAGAGTGTAATCAAAAATTAGTACATTTTTTCTCCTAATTTTCCCCAGCCAGCAGCAGCTTTTGTGGGGCTCCCACAGTCAAGGATAAGTATGCCCTCCCCCCTGCAGCCACAAGTATTGCAGGTACCTAAAGCTGATCATGTTAGTTTTAGAGAAGAGGATGTCCACTAACAGGGTATAACTAAGCCAGGGACATTTTGTCAGTGGTAAATATTTAATGGAATTGTAAGGCCTGTTACTTGACAAAACACTGTTACTGTAAATAAAGATCTTTGAATTTTGAAGGTGATTTAAATAAGAGTTATTGTTGCTCACCTGGTTTATTAAGTATACAAGCTTGCTGTACTAGCTTTTTTTGGTTTGACATGCATTACAAAATATCAAGATAAGATAACTTTCTGTGGTTGATCTCCCCAAGACCAGGGGGCCCCCAGCGACCACAGGTTTGCTGGTACCTAAAGCCTGCTATGCTCTTAATAAAATAATGTGATTCATTTCTATTTACTATGGTTATCAGTTAAAAAAATTCCTAACATAGAATGTGCATCAGACCCTTTCAATGTGAAATTTTGAGGAACATGAACTTTTTAAGATCCCAAATGAGGTACATTCCTTGTAATGAGGTACACTTGAGAGGTATAAGGTCAGCTATGTGAGTCACAGCAAATTGAAAGTTTTGGAGGGATAGTATTTATGGCATAACTTTGTATTGCCATCTGTTTGTCTACATGTAAATGTCATGACCAGTTACCAAGTTTAAATGCTTGCCTAATAAATAGTATTTCAAGGCATAGAGGAACCTTTTTATTGCAAGACCTTCTCTTTCAGTAGCAGAGTATTGTTTTTCTACATTGCTTACCTTCCTACTTGTGTAAAATATAATGTGCCCCAACCCTTGTGATTTAGTACTGCCCCAAAACCTCTGTCTTGCATGTTGCTTCGGTTTACAAGGTAAACTCCTTGGAACTGACTCTGCCACATTACTCTATATTGTAGGGTCCGACTCTTGAGCTCCTCCCTTTACTCATAATGCCCCTGACTGTTGAGTTGCCTCGCATCTTGTTTGCCACTCTATGATTTGGTCAGGATTGTGTTCTCTCAAGCTAATTTTGGTGTAGTGAATTTAAAACTTTATATATTTTTCTTTTTTAATCTATTTCAGTTTCAGATTATATACTATTATCTCCCTTATCCTCTGCGTAGTATATCTAATATTTTAATATTATAATATAAATATTTTAATATTTTATCTTATTTTAATATTTACCAAATTAAAATTTTTTTTTTTTTTGCTATTCTTGATTACCATTACTGGTAACCTTTCTTCTTCTTCACCTTTACCTCTCCATGAGATATTTAGTTATACCATTGCTGGTATAAACCTTTTATTTATTCACTAAAGTTATACTAATATAGAAAAAAAACACCTTCCTTATCTTTTACTTGTCTGGCTTTCTGACACTTGGCTTTCTGTCGCAGTATGGCAGAAAAGCTTGTTTTTCTTTCGGCTTTTCCCGGTTAGGGGTCGCCACAGCGGAACTCCGATCTGCTAATGATTGACAATTGATTTTTGTGTTGCCGAGGTGCCAGCCTGAAGCCCAGCCTTCAATGAAGGCACACCCATTCACGCATGTCTTTCGAATGCCACTTGACTGCGGGGAGGACATGCAGACTCCACACAGAAGGCTGACTCGCTTTAAAAAGTGCACTTTCTGAGAGCATAAGATACCCAACTCAAATGTCCACAGGGAAGTGTATCTGTTGTTTAGGCGTTTCACACCTGGAACCTCATGCAGTATTTGTGCTAGATTCAATGCTAGAGCTATTAGCGACAGAAGGAACAAGCTAGTACTAAAGGGCCTTATTCCTGCGTCTGCTTCTTCTGGTACATCAGCATCAGGGGCTCCAACCTCCTGTCATAAGTCTGAAGAGTCCAGGGAGCACAGAAAATGCTCCCAAGCAAGGGCTCCCAAGTTAGCTCTTGTCTTCAGAACCACTAGTAAAAACTGTTAAAAGCTTGGATCCAAAGCCCTCAGATCCGACGTCTGCAGCTTTGGAATCTCCTCTACTCTGAAGCCCTCTTTTCTCTCTGGAGCCACTGTCCCCGAGAATTTGGAGACTCCCAAGAAATCTTCTAGACCACCTTCCACTTCCTTTTCTGTCAGGTCCTCTTGAAGTCTTTCCAAACCATAGGTGGATAGGATGATGAGAAAATTTCTCAGAACACAGATGTAGGTGGGGGTCTTATCGGATCTGTCTCACATCGTATCCATGAGCCTCAAACCATCCTCTCATACAGTTATCACTCCTCCTTCGATCCGACCTTCTGTTTTGGAGCTCTCAGATCTGAGATCTCCAAGAGTTGAACTGTTAGATCTATAGTTATCTCGTTCTTTGACTCAGACTCCTTCCCTGATCTGTTTGCCTGTGAATCCCCTGGACGATTGTGTCTCAGAGCTGAAGTGTCATGTCTGAGCCGAGGGAATGACTTTGACAACAAAGTTTTCAGAGCCGTCACTTCCCCTATGGGGTCTTAGCGATGGACAGCTCGGCTCTGACTCCTCCCTCATAGTGGAGGGTAAGGAGAGGCTCTGGATCATCTGATATGATAGTTTTGGCTCCAATTAGATTGTCCTCTGTTTCTCGTGGTCCCTCTGCCTTCAAGATGGTGGAGAGGGTCTTCTCTCATCCGAGAGCAGTTTCTGCTGTTTCATCTTTGGATCCAGTCCCTGTTCCTTTTACAGATCCTGTGTCTGAGTCTACTCATCCAAGCCCTCATTGACAGCCAGCCTGTTTGAGCTTCCAGGCAGTTCCAGTTAGGGAACTCCTCGCCACTTTGTATACCTCTCCAGGGCATTCCACTGAAGAGGTCCCCCAAAAGAGGTCATGCAAAAGAAGGCACTTAGATTCCCCACAGGAATTCTTCACAGAAGACACCAGTTTCATTGAAAGAGAAGGGTCCCCCAGATCTCCATCTGAAGACGTCTCCTTTGGAGAAATTTTAGAAATCGTATGCCAGAAAGGTGGTTGGTCATCTCAAACCCATTCACAGGAGGAACTGGTCTTCCTTGAAGCCTTCATTTCTATTCCATCTACACCCTAGGTTGCCTCCCCGAAGAATGAACTTACAGATCTTGTCTCCTGCCAGGCATGGAAGGAACCAGATAAATTAGAACCAATCCCTAGATGCCCAGTGCCCCTACAGACAGACAATTTTAGATGAAAGGGGTCCCTGTGGGCGCCATGGTTGTTGCACCAGGCATCAAGAAGATGATAACTGAGCAGAGCTCTACTGGTCATCCCCCAGTAAAAATGTCTAGGATATTGGACAGGTATAGGAAGCGAGTTTATGCCTCAATGACCTTTACAGACGGACTTAGTTAAGGAATTCTCTAACTCTCCCTTTGGTTCCATGTCGGCAAAGGAACAAAAATCATTTTCCTCTTGACTGGCCACCCTACAGTCAATATGAAATGTGTTCATGAGGCTAATCTCACATGCAGCTGATGGTTCCTCACTGGCCACCAATTCAGGAATAGCCATTAGGAGACATGCGTGGATGCGGTTGTGCAATTTTGCAGAGCACTTTAAAGCATTTTTCATCAATGATCTTTTTGATGGATCTTCTTTGTTTGGGGCAACTGTTAAAAAACCCACTTAATCTATCTTTTTACCACACAGATACCTTTTTTCTGAGAATCAGAATGGTGGTAAAAAGATGTGGGTCTAAAAATCCCAAGGACATTTTCAAGAATCATGTAGAGATTTTTCTCCCAGAGGCAAAGGAGGAAATAATTATACTGGAAGAATCTGCACACACAGCAGATGGGGTCTGCAGAACCAAGGGTCTCAATATTCCTTCTCAGTCAGGCCCTTTTAGTACTCCTGAAAGGTTGCCTACTGTTCTTCTCTGGAGACTTTGGGGGGGACACCTATCCTTGCACCTAAATGCATGGACGGCAATCACAGAAGATTCATGGGAAGGATTATATCCAAAGGATATTTCATTCCCTTTTTACAAGTTCTCCCAATGATGTTCTAACCAATCAGTGGGAATTAGCAGCTCTAGAGGTTCAAAAGCTGCTAGACAAAAGTCACCCAAGAGCTCCCTCCAGACCAAGGAGGATCATGAATTTACTCAAGGTTCTGTTTGGTGCCAAATAAAACAGGGGACCTAAAAAAAACAACTAAACAACAGAACGGACCCCAGGCACATAAAAAAATGATAGTTTTTAGTGCTTTCATTCTTTTATTCACCAGAACTTCCTCAGAAAACAGTGAATTAGAAATCTAACCCATTTAAATAACTGCCCTATCATCATCATCTTTCGGCTGCTCCCGTTAGGGGTCACCACAGTGGATCATCTGTTTCCATTTCTTCCTGTCCTCTGCATCTTGCTCTGTCACACCAACCACCTGCATGTCCTCTCTCACCACATCCATAAACATTATCTTAAGCCTTCCTCTTTTCCTGTTACCTGGTAGCTTCATCCTTAGCATCTTTTTTCCAATGTACTCAGCATCCCTCATGTCCAAACCAACGTAATCTTGCCTCTCTGGCTTTGTCTCCAAACCTTCCAACCTGGGCTGACCCTCTAATATACTTATTCCTAATCCTGTCCACCCTCGTCACACCCAGTGCAACTCTTAACATCTTTAACTCTGCCACATCCAACTCTAACTCCTGCCTTTTTGTCAATGCCACTGTCTCCAACCTACATAACATAGCTGGTCTCACTACCCTCTTGTAGACCTTCCCTTTCACTCTTACTGGTACTCGTCTGTCACAAATCACACCTGACACTCTTCTCCACCCAATCCATACTGCCTGTACTCTCTTCTTCACCTCTCTTCCACACTCACCATTACTCTGAACTATTGATCCCAAGTATTTAAACTCATCCACCTTCGCCATCTCTACTCCTTGCATCCTCACCATTCCTCTGTCCTCCCTCTCATTCACACACATATATTCTGTCAGTCCTGCTGACCTTCATTCCTCTTCTCTCTAGAGCATATCTCCATCTCTCCAGGGTCTCCTCCACTTGTTCCCTACTCTCACTACAGATCACAATGTTGTCTGCAAACATCATAGTCCACGGGGACTCCTGTTTGATCTCATCTCTCATCCTGTCCACACCATTGCAAATAAGAAGGGGCTCAGAGCTGATCCTTGATGTAATCCCACTTCCACCTTAAATGCATCCGTCACTCCCACCGCAGACCTCACCGCTGTCACACTACCCTCATACATATCCTGTACCACTCTTACATACTTCTGACACTTCTGACTTTCTCATACAGTACCACAACTCCTCTCTAGGCACCCTGTCATATGCTTTCTCTAAGTCTACAAAAACACAATGCAACTCCTTCTGACCTTCTCTGTACTTCTTCATCAACACTCTCAGAGCAAACATCGCATCTGTAGTGCTCTTTCCCAGCATGAAACCATACTGCTGATCACTAATCATCACTTCCCTTCTCAACCTAGCTTCCACTACTCTTTCCCATAACTTCATGCTGTGACTGATCAACTTAATCCCTCTGTAGTTGCTACAGCTCTGCACATCACCCTTATTCTTAAAAATCAGTACCAAAACACTTTTTCTCCATTCCTCAGACATCCTCTCACTTTCCAAGATTTCATTAAACAATCTGGTTAGAAACTCCACTGCCATTTCACCTAAACACCTCCATGCTTCCACAGGTATGTCATCTGGACCAACAACCTTTCCATTCTTCATCCTCTTCATAGCTATCCTTACTTCCTCCTTGCTAATCCATTGCACTTCATGATTCACTATCCCCATATCATCCAACCTTCTCTCCCTCTCATTCTCTTCATTCTTCAACCCCTCAAAGTACTCTTTCTACAGCTCAACACACTATCCTCGCTTGTGAGTATGTTTCCCTTATTGTTCTTTATCATCTTTACCTGCTGCACATATTTCCTAGCTCAGTCCCTCTGTCTAGCCAATCGGTGCAGGTCCTTTTCTCCCTCCTTAGTGTCCAACCTTTCATACAACTCTTCATATGCCTTATCCTTAGCCTTCGCCACCTCTCTCTTTGCCCTGCACCTCATCTCCTTATACTCCTGTCTACTTTATTCATCTCTGTGGCAATCCCACTTCTTCTTTGCCAACCTCTTTCTCTGTATACTCTCATGTACCTCCTCATTCCACCACCATATCTCCTTATCATCCTTCCTCTGTCCAGATGTCATACCAAGCACCTTTCTAGCCGTATCCCTTACTAGTTCTGCTGTAGTTATCCAGCTATTTGGTAACTCTTCACTGCCACCCAGTGCCTGTCTTAACTCTTCCCTGAACTCCACCTTACAGTTACCCTTTTTCAATTTCCACCATTTGATCCTTGGTGCTGCCCTTACACTCTTCTTCCTGTTCTTGATCACCACCGTCATCCTACAAACCACCATCCTATGCTGCCTAACTACACTTTCCCCGGTCACCACTTTACAGTCTCCAATCTCTTTCAAACTGGCCCTCCTACATAAGATATAATCCACCTGTGTACATCGTCCTCCACTCTTGTATGTCACCCTATGCTCCTCCCTCTTGTTAAAATATGTATTCACCACAGCCATGTCCATCCTTTTCACAAAATCCACTACTATCTGACCTTCTGCATTCCTTTGCTTAACACCATACGTACCCATCACTTCCTCATCCCCTCTGTTCTCTTCACCAACATGCCCATTGAAATCTGCTCCAATCGCCACTCTCTCATCCTTGGGTACAGTCATCACCACTTCATCCAACTCACTCCAAAATTTTTCTTTCTCATCCATCGCACACCCAACTTGTGGTGCATATGCACTAACAACATTCATCATTACACCATCAATTTCCAGTTTTATAAACATCACTGTATCCGACATTCTTCATCTCCAAAACACTCTTAGCATACTGTTCCTTCAGGATAACTCCTATGCCATTTCTCCTCCTATCCACACCATGATAAAACAATTTGAACCCACCTCCGATACACCTAGCCTTACTCCCCTTCCATCTGATCTCTTCCACACACATACCAACCTTCCTTCTGTCCATCATATCGGCTAGCCCTCTCCCTATACCAGTCATACTGCCAACATTCAAAGTTCCGACCCTCACTACCACAGTCCTAGCCTTTCTCCTCTCTTCCATGCCTTCCCCCTCTTCTCCTCCTTCGACCAACCGTAGCCCAATTTCCGCCAGCTCCCTATTGGCTAACAATACTGGTGGCAGTCGTTGTTAACCCGGGCCTCGACCAATCCGGTGTGTAAATATTTGCTGCTGTCCGCATGAATGATTTGGCAAAGTTTTAAGCCAGATGCCCTTCCTGATGCAACCCTCCCTATTTATCCGGCTTGGGACCAGCACAAAGAAATGCACTGGCTTGTGCATCCCCACTGCCCTATGCATAATTGATTGATTAATTGACCAATAAAATGTCTTTTACAATCGCGAGTAAAATACATCAATAAAACACATATTTACATATCCATAATACACTCTGTACGTGTTCTTAATATGAATCACCACTATAAAAAAATAATAATAATAATTCATTTGTACTATTTAAATGTTTTTGAACGTAAGATAACACTTCATAGAAATTTTGTCATTAATACCTGGAACTACATCTGCCCTTAAAAAAAAAAAAAACAAAAACAGGGGACCTGACACCCATCTTGGATCTCAGTTATCCGAACCAGTTTGTAAAGAGTTCCAGATTCTGGATGGTCACATTTCAGTCCAGTCTGCTTCTCTTACAGAAGGATGGACTGTATGTGCTCCATAGATCTTCAGGATGCATATATCATATCAAAATGAGCAGGCACACTCAAAGATACTTGACATCTGATGCCCTACCTCCTACTCCCAGAAAACCTGACAGGTACTATAGAGTCCCTGACTCGCAAAAATATCTTTTTAAAAATCAAACAGCTGACCCTGAGATCATTTATCAAGGGCCAAAAAGAATTAAAGCAACCTCTGCTAAGAGTCCCACACCCTCAGACAGGGATTCCCGAGCATTGGACAGATGGGGTAAAAAAGTATATACTTCAGCTATTCTTGCTATCAGGGAACTAAATTTTCAGTTCCATATGCTGACATTTCGGCAACATACTCTGGAACTCCTTAAACAAAAAATGTCTTCCCTTCCTACTTGAGCAGAATCTAAAGATTTACAAAACAATGCATTTTGCAAGCCAAGTAGCTAAACACACTTTGCACTGTGGTTTTGACGCCCTAGAGGCTTCTTGCAGGGCAGCAGTTACTGGATCTGTCATTAGAATACATGCATGGCTTAAGGAACAGCCCCTGCCAGACCATGTCAAATCTAAGTTGTTGGATGCCCCCTTGCACAAAGGTAAATTATTTGGCACTAAGTCAGAAGAGGTCTTAAAAAAGATGGAAGAAAAAGCAAAATCTATGCAAACAGTGAAGGATTTCTTACAAATCCAGCCCCCTAGGTTCAGCAGGCATTGTCCCTCCAAGCACGGGTCCTTTCCTGCTCCGAGTAAACCAGCCCATCCTAGGCCTCATGGAAACAGACCACCCAGACAGCAGCCCCAGGGAATGCAGAAATCTAAGCAGTGGACTACCTCCACTTCAAAACCAGGGAGTTCTAAGCCACCCCCTTATGGTAAGAACTCACGTTGACTCACCTCCTCCTCCCCCCTCTGCCCACCTTCACTTACCCCTAGGAGTAAAACTCTCATTTCAGTCAAGCACCTGGGCCACCATAACCAAGGACCAATGGGTTCTGAACATTGTGTCTCAGGGGTAGAAATTCTACTTCCATAACCTTCCAACCCCAAAAGGGTTCCCAAATCTACCACCAAATCAGTGGGCAGAGGCTCAAAAGCAAATCCTTTCCCTTCTCTCTGTGAGAGCAGTAGAGCAAGTTCCTGCAGGACAGATAGGCCAAGCCTTCTACTCCAGACTTTTTCTGGTGCCCAGAAAATAGGGCACCTAGTACCCCATCCCCGATCTATCAGTTCTAAACACCTTCCTGGTGATCCCAAAATTCAAAATGCTCACCCTCCAGCAGCTGCTACCCATGCTGTCCAAGGATGCTTGGCTAGCCACCCTAGATCTAAAAGAGGCCTACCTCCACATTCCTGTCAGGGAGTCATGCAGGAAATATCTCTGCTTCAGGGCAGGATCTCAACACTTTCAGTTCTCTGCGCTTCCCTTTGCCTTATCTACTGCTCTCAGAGTTTTTACAAAATGTCTGGCCCCAGCCATTGCATTTTGCAGACAAAGAAATATTCAAATTTACTCATACTTAGACAACTGGCTTGTTCAGGCAGACAGCCAGGAAAAGCTGCTCAAGCACCTGGCCTTTGTAAAGACACTACTAACCTCCCTAGGATACACAGTCAATGAAAAGAAATCCAAAAAGGTGCCCACCCAAAGAATAATCTTCCTGGGAGCAAGTCTGAGCATTCCTTACACCAGAGAAACAAATTTTCCTAACAACCTACGTCTCTCAACTAGCCACCAGGCCCCAGCTATCTGCAAGGAAGATCCTGCAAGCTCTGGGGTTCATGGCATCTTGCATACTACTCATTCCATTTGCCAGACTGCACATGAGGAAACTTCAGTGGTACCTAAAGAGCCTTTGGTGTCAACAATCTCAAGACCTGGAAACTCTTCTACCTATAATTCCTTGCCTCAGAAAGGAATTTCTTTGGTGGGCAACAGCATGCTCCCACAAAAAGGGACTGCCCTTCTCCCCACTCCCCACCCCTCAGACCCTCACCACACAGATGCATCAGACTACGCTTGGGGTGCACACCTGGACGGCAGGTGCATACAGGTCCAATGGAGCCCTCAGGAAATCCCTCTGCACATCAGTCAAAAAGACATGATGGCTATGCAGCACACCTTGATAGCTTTCAAACTCCTTCTCTCCCCAGGGCTTTTCCTGATCAAAACAGACAACACCACTGTGATGTGGTACATCAACAAGCAGGGAGGGACTCACTCCTCCCCTCTATGCAGGCTGGCCATGACCCTTTGGCTCATAGCCTCTTCCATGCAACTACACCTGTTACCACAATTCCTACCAGGCTCTCTCAACTCTCTGGCAGACCAATTAAGCAGAAACCTTCTGGACCCACACTAGTGGCAACTCAACAGACGTGCCTTCATCCTAATAACTCAGAAATGGGGAACTCCAAAAGTCAACCTCTTTGCCTCCCACACCAACTATCAGCTCAGCAAATTCTGCACCAGGGAGCATCATTGCATGTCTTGGAAAGTGGATGCCCTGTCCTTCCCCTGGGTCAATCTATGGGTCTATGCCTTTCCTCCCCTACCTCTCATCCCAAGGGTACTGCTCAAAATAAGGGAGGAAAAATCAAGGACCATTCTTATAGCTCCAGACTGGCCCCAACACTGGTACCCCTTGCTGCGCAGCCTGTCCCAGCTGCCTCCATGGCATCTTCTCAGATTCCAAACCTACTGACTCAGAGGGAAGGGCAATTCATGCATCCCAAATTGCAGACACTCAATTTGACAGCTTGGCTTATTCCCTAACCCCGAATCAATCTAAGTAAACAGGTTCTGGATGTTATCCATGAGGCCAGACGTCCTAGAACCAGAAAATCTTATGCAGATAAATGGAAAAGGTTCTGCACCTGGATCCAGGATAAGGGAACCAATATGGCACAGCCCTCCATCACTCTCATCCTGGATTACTTAGCTAACCTACTACACAGTGGTCTCTCCTTCTCCTCTATAAAAATTCATGCCTCTGCTATTTCTGCTCATTTTCCCACTGAGCAGCCCCTTTTTCTCACACCCTTTGATCAAAGAGTTCCCGAGAGGGGCTAGCAACTTGAGGTCCCCAGAAGGGCACCAACGCCAGCTTGAGACCTTAACTTTATCTTGGAAAAGCTCAACCTGTCCCCTTTCGAACCAGCTTCTTCTGCAGACCTAATATTTCTCTCCTAGAAGACAGCTTTCCTTCTGGCCATCACTTTAGCCAGAAGAGTGCCTGAGCTGCAAGCACTCATGGCTGTGGAACCCTTCATCATCTTCCGTGCAGACAGGGTATCCCTCAGAACTAACCCATCCTTCATGCCCAAGGTGGTGTCCAGTGTGGCTCTCAACCAATCTGTTCATCTGCCCACCTTCTTTCCTAATCCCCAGAACAAGGGGGAAAGGATTCTTCACTCTCTAGATGTGCACAGAGAGCTCAGATTCTATCTGGACAGGACTAAATCCTTCAGAAAGTCTGATCAATTGCTGGTTAGTTTTGCTACGGGGGCAGAAGGCAAAGCCATCTCCAAGCAAATAATTTCCAAATGGATAGCACACTGCATCCATTTCTGCTACAAACAGCATGGATAGCCTCCCCCCAAGGGTGTCAGGACACCCCCCCACCAGAGCAGCCTCCACCTCTGCAGCTTTCCTAACAGGAGTCCACACCAGGGACATCCTTGAGGCTGCCACCTGGATATCTGTTCACACTTTTACCAAGCATTACCACTTGCTTCTCTTCTCCAAATCTAGGGCAGGGTTTGCCAGTGCAGTCCTGCAGGGCATCGTAGCCAGCCCCTAGTTTTCTTGACTGCCTCCACCCATTTCCTCAGCTTTGGGAATCTACCCAAATGTGATGACTGCAACAGTGAAACACGAAGAACATAGTACAGTTGTGTACACTTACCATAAATGAAGATGTTCGAGTGTATTCACTGTTGCAGTCCTGGTTTCCCTTCCTCTATCCCCCTTTATTTTCTTTTTTTCCTTACAAGGGACATATCGGTATTTATTTTCCACTGGTGGGGTTCTTCCACCAAAACCTGGCCTCCTACTTTGGGGGCTCCTGACAGGTTAGGGCAAGAAAAACTGATGTAATGGCGTCGGCTGCCTTACTTTGTACTACTGATGACCTGACGTCAGTCCTCATGCGACAGCAACCGAATATAGAAATACTAAGCCTCTGGTATTCAGGCCGGCCGAGGGCTACCCTGGCAGGGATAACCCAAATGCGATGACTGCAATAGCGAATACACTCGAACATTACATTTATGGTAAGTGTACACAACTGTGCTTTCAGAGCCCTGCTCTTTGGTCTCACCACAGCCCCGAAGGTGTTTACCAAATGCATTGCAGTGGTAGCAGCTCATCTAGGACTGCATGGATTCAGAGCGTTTCCTTATTTAGATAACTGACTCCTTACCACTACAACCAGACATCTCCTAGAAAAAAACAGGGAATATTTGCATCAGTTATCCCTATCCCTGGGAATAGCAATCAATCTGTCAAAGTCCTTCCTACAACCAGTTCAAGTCTTGGAGTTTATAGGCCTTGCCTAGATACAGTCATGTGTCTTGCTCTCTTACCACAAAAACAGAGTTCTTGCTTTGAGATTGCACAGCAAAGCTGATTCTTAAAGCCCTAGGATCGATGACTGTTGTAATCACCTTGATGCCTACAATTTGCCTTCACATGTGAATTCTCCAATGGACTCTAACAGTACAGTGGTCATTTCATCGACAGCCTTTGCAGCATCATGTAAAACTTATCTCTGTTTGCAAGGAATCCCTGCTGTGGTGGATACAGTCCAATAATGTGTAGGATATCCCTTTATCCTTCTTCTCCCATTAGCCATGTTAACTACGGACATCTCCCAGTTGGAGTGGGGGTGGGGATGGAGCATTTCTTGGGATGGACTGTTCAAGGCACATGGTCTCCAGTAGAGACCAGTTTGTATATTTAGAGATGAGAGTGGTCCTTTTAGCATTGCAGGCACTTCAGAACTCTCTTCCTTGTGGACAATTACTATCCAAATGGACAATATGTTAGTAGTTTGGTATATCCAAAAAGAAAAAACGGCCAGCACAAGTGGCATTGTGAAAATCCTTTTATTTAAAAAGAATGTTGCAAGACCAACAAAAACACCAGCATACTGGTTTTGACTAAGCCTTCTTCAGTATTGGTTGCAAGGGGGAACCAGATCTTACCCCCTTTGGCAAAAAGCAATGAGAGTTGGGTGATCTCCTCCAACCGTTTTCTTGTAGCAATGCATATACCAGTGAAATCTGGTGTTCTAGCAGCCAAACTCAGCAGGACTCTTCTGAGGCCTCATGAGTGGTCTCTCAGTCAAACAGTGGCAGATATGATTTTCCTGCAAGTGGGGTCATCCTTGCTGCAATCTATTCGCCTCTCCCCTCATCAACAAATGTAACAGTTTCTTTGCCCTAATTCCCCTTCAGGGACAGTCACCAAGAGATGCTGAAGTCCACGTTTGGCCCCGCAGTCTTCTATATTCTTACCCTCCCCTACCTCTAATTCCCATATTCCTTCAGAAAGCACTCCAGTTGAAGAGCAAAGTAATCCTCATTACCCCCTTCTGGCTTTGGCAAGTGTGGTTCCCCTTTCTGTGATCTCACCCACTATGTCCTCCTTGGACACTGGACCCCCTGTCCAGACCTCCTTTCACATCCATCACGGGTGACTTATCTGGAGATTGCAGGCCTCAGATAAGCCGCATGATTTCTCCAATTCCAATGATGGCTAGACATTCCAGGCTTTCCACTCCTTTTCGCCAAATTTTATTTTCATCCCAGAAGCCCTCTACAAGAAAGATTTAATGGAACAGGTTTTCTTTTTGGGCTCAGCAGAGAAACATGGATCCTTTCACTGCTCCACTTCCTGCTGTTTTAGATTTCCTTGCTTCTGTTTTTCAGAATGGTGCAAGTTTCTCCACTATCCAAGTTCAGCTGGCAGCCATCTCTAACTACCACATCAGAGACAATGCTTCCCCTTTAGTCTCATCTAAGATGTGCAAACATTTCTTAAAGGTACTTTTTTACTTAGACCTCTGATTAAGGATCCCACTCCACCCTGGAATCTTACTCTCATTTTACAGAGTTTTGTACAATCACCCTTTGATCCCTCGATTAAAGCAGACCTCAGATTTCTTTATTTGAAAACAGTTTTTCTTGTGGCTGTAGGTTCTGCGAGGCGAGCCTCTGAACTCCAAGCGCACTCTGCAAAACCACCTTATTTGATTTTTCCATAAAGATAGGGTTACCTTGCATACTAACCCTTCTTTTTTACCTAAAGTTGCCTCTGAAACGAACATTAATCAAGTGATTAACTTATCTGCTTTCTTTCCTGAATTTGACAATAAAGTGTAATGCATGCTTCATCTTTTAGATGTGCATAGGCAACTTTGTGTTTATCTTCATAGGACTAAGGAATTTAGAAAATCTTACCAATTGTTTGTTTCCTTTTCCAGTAACAAACTAGGATCACCTGTCTCAGACTACACTAACCAAATGGATTGCAGATTGCATTTCTTATATTTACTCTTCTAGAGGTTTAACCCTACCAAGACAACCAAAGGCACACTCAAACTAGGTCAATGGCTGTATTAGCTGCTTTTTGGGCCAGAGCCTTCATTGATATTTGTGCAGCTGCCAGATGGTCTAATGCTCATACCTTTATTACTTGTTACAAGTTGGATATCATCTTCAGAACCAGAGCTGCATTTGGTTCTGCAGTTCTCTGGAACATCTCTCCATGAGGACCACCCAGGGTTTTCATAGCTGGGGACTCTGTCCCATTCATTGAAGAACAAATGATAATGACAACATCAAATATAAAAGTTACGTACTTGCCATAGCTATGCATCTGTGTTGTCCATTTTCATTCTTCCTCAACTTCCTCACCAACTTCCCCCTCTCCATGCCCTTGTGAGAGATCTGAAAGATTTTTTTCTAATGCTTTCATAAAGTATAGGGCTGGCACTATTGGGCTGTTTCAGTAACTGTGAGATTCCACAATCACATCTAACGTAAGGATTTTTCTAACTTTTCACTGTTTTTGTAGCTCCAGCACTCTATAATGTATCAGTCCAACCTTTATTCCAGGTGTTCTTTGTTATATTCCATCATTTCAGTTTTCCAAGTTATCTGTGAAAATACTTTGTCTTTTTAAGAGAAATTCTGTTTGTTCCTCAATGCACATTTATCAAGGATTTTTCTCTTTGAACCTCAGACAAAGGATCCCTGCTTTTCCGCATAGAAACTTGAATTTTTAAACCATCAGCCGTATTCTCTTTTGCTTCCATGACGCATCATATTAATGTGGTAAATTTCTTCTAGGTTTCTTTTTCGTCTGCATAACCTTGTAATCCACTGAACTGATTTTTCTCATTGTTGTTCTTCAAATGGTATCTGCCATTCAGCTAGACATTTATTTTCTGTAGAGGCTGCTAATAGTAGAACTTTTTCATCAGGGTTAAATTATGCATCTCTTTGACTCTCTGCATGTTTTCCTTTCCTTTCTATGTAATAGCATAGTGGTCGGTCACATTTTTAAATGGCATCTCTTCCTGTTCCCATATGTCCTTGCCAATGTCAAGGAGCCGTTTGGTATGCCTGTCATACAGAAGCTCAAATGGGGTGAAACTAGTGATACCTCTGTGATTGGAAACAGGAAGTATAGTAGGAGTTAGTCCCACTTTTTCCCATCTACATTGACAGCTTTCCTTTACATGAATTTCAGTGTTTTATTAAATCTTTTCATTAATCCATCAGTCTGTAAGTGATAATACTGATGGCCATAACAGCCTAAATCTAAAGCTGTTTAGTAAATGATGCAATATTTGAGATGTAAATGGGGGTACCTTGGTCAGTTATGTTTCTTTACTGACACCTCCTCTGGAGAATACTGACTTGTTAACACTGTACTTTCCATTAACTTTGCATGAATCACAGCCTTTGGGAGCTGGGTTGCAGAGTCTATTATTACTAGTAACTATTTTCTAGTTGTAGGGCAGTATTCATGCCAGTTAGTTCAAATGGTACTTCTTTAATAGGCATTGGGATCAAGGGATTCTTTTATCCAGGATGGGTTGCAGTTTTCTGACACTGCACAGGAAACGGAGATTTTCTATGTCTTTTGTTATACTTGGCCATTAAAGTCTAGATAATACTCTTGCTTTCATTTATTCATCCCCAAATGACCTCCTAACATGTTGGTGTGGGCTAGCTTCATTACTGTTGGTCTGTAAGGTTTTGGTACTAGTAACTGATGCAGAAATTTTTCCATCTCTCTATTTCCCCATAGAAGTCATAATTTGTTGACTCAAAATAGGGATGAGGTTTACTATCAAAATTCGGAATGGCAGTTGTGCGTTTATGCACAATGCCAAACCGAAACTATGAAAATGTACTCACCGATCCCTTCATAATATCAGAACTCATCACCGCGATGGTCCCATTCACAACACTGAACTTTTGGAATTGAAAGTCAGTGTTAGCATGTATGTTTTGCAGGGGGGAACCCCCCCTGCAACTTAAATATACCAACATCGAGATCGCACTACAGTGAGGAAAATGGGAAATTCCCCACTCCCCACTATACCCCGATCTACATTCACAATGCTGAGCTCATAATAAGGAATGCAGCTCTACATTCGTTATTATGGTTCGTAATATTGTAGTTCAGCATTGCAAACCTGGAGTGCTGTGATTTCGACCAAGTGGCAGTCGTACAACTGCTATTCTAAATTTTGATTGTAAACCAGTTGTAGGAGCATCTAGTTCATCTTCCCATTTTTTTTTTTTTTTTTTTAAGTTTATGTAACTTATGTTCTGGTCTGCTAAACTGGATTATTCGTCAGTATCTTGCTTTGGAGTGAAACATTTACCTTCCTTACCTAAAAGCAGTAGATGTTCTTCATAGTGACCACTGCTGCCAGTAGATGTAGCTGTATGGGTTATATTCTGCCAAGGATATAACAGCCAACCAGCTTCCAAAGCTTCAGGGCATCTTTCTTGTGGCCAAACTGTCAAGCAGCTAAAGATGAGCTGATAAAAAGACAAGTTTGGGTGTACAGCCCTTGAGCTTTACAGCCGCCAAAGATTACTACTCTTCTGAGGCTTTTGAGGATCGATGGTCAGCTTGTGCTTTCCTTTGCTGGGCAAATAAGTTCCCCTTTGGGGGAAAAAACTTACAATGTTAAGTTGTCTATCTCGCCTTCATTCTTGCTGGATGGGTTCGGAGCCGACCTCGGCTCCGACTCGGCCACTCTAAAAGCTCGAGAGTTGGTTCCACCGGCTCGAGGCTCCCCTTATATCCCACAATGCTAGGCGTGAGTTACCTCAGATCTCGTTTGCCGCTACAGCGATCGAGGTGTTGGTTTTCTACCGGCTTGTTGGTAAGTGTATTTTCAGTGAAGTTAGATACTTAAACCCGTATATTTTTAAGTTTAACTACTTTTCCCTTAGTTTAGTGGATTTCTACCCCTGTTTTTCAGAAAATCCCGTTTTCTTTCCCACAAGAACTTAAAAGTTCTCCCTCGAGCCTTCTGGCCTTCCCCCATTCCCTAGTGGTGTGTGTGTGTTGCTCTTAATTAAAACTTTTAGTTAATAGTTTTATTTTTTGAGTTTTAAAATAAGATAGTGTAATCAGTGTGTCTGACTGAGTGTGTGTGGTTACACTTTCTTGTTCTAGGATGTCTAAAGACACAAAGGTCTCAGGCTTCAAGAAGTGTGATGCGTGCTGTCAGAAAATGTCTCTGACAGACGGTCACACTTCTTGTGTCTACTGCCTGGGGCCTTTGCACCTGCAGGACTCCTGTGCTGTATGCCACGGCCTCAGTCCCAGGGTCCTGCAGGAAAGAAAGAACAAGTTGATCTTAAGGGGTCTACTTAAGCCTGAGGATTCCCTTTCTGTTTCTGGGAAGCCCTCTAAGGCATCTAGGTCCTCGGCTCCAGCTACTGAGCCGAGACCTAAGGCTGCTAAACCTACGTCTGCATCGGCTCCGGCTGGAGCCGATGAGTCTACAACTTCTGTGGTTCCCTCGGCTCCGGCTGGAGCCGAGGTATTAGAAATCCCCTTGTCGGCTCCGACCAGACCTTCAGAGCCGACATCTAGGAAGAGATCTAGGTCACCATCCCTTGGCTCCGTTCATTCGGCTCCAGCATCTCCTCTGCTGTCTGAACGGAGCCATAAATCTCACTCCTCTAGGTCATCGAGGCTGTCGGATCATGACCTTCAGAGGGTAGTGAGTCGACTTCTTAAGTCCGAGGCACTGGCCCAAATGCTTCAGAGCCCGACTCATCAGTCGATGCCTGCCCCTGTCCATCAATATGTTCCTCCTCCGACTCCGTTGAGCTCGGAGCTGGGGCGTTTCGGAACTGAGACTGTGGTAGCGTCGGAGCCGATACAGATGTCTTCGGCTCCGTCGTCGGCTCCGATTTCTTCTTTCGAAGAATCTCGGCGCCGAACTTCCTCGTCGGCTCCGAGGGGTGAGTGGCATCGGACCCTTGTCCGACCCGCTCTTCCTCTCGGAGCTTGGCTGGTGAGTTCGGCTCCGACATCGCCTCGAGCCATCACTGTCTGTGCCGAGGAGGTTCTCAGCTTCTCGGGCGGGGACCTCTGGCTCTGCCTGACAGGGGTGCGTTCGAGGTCATGCTGAGTGTGTTAGAGCCTGGCTCTACTCCACAGTCGGCTCCGTCCGCCCCTCCCCACGGTGCCTCAGGTCAAGTCGACTCACTCCCTCATCCCGGACCGCAGAGAGCCAGCTCCTCAGGAACCCCTGTGGGGATCTCATCCTCTTCCGAGGCCTCTCCTGATTTGGCAGAAGAGCCCCCTCGGAAGAGGAAGTGTAAGAGGAAACACATTGACTCACCTGAGTCCATCACATCTGACACAGATTTAGAGGATTCCGAGGGTTCCCCCCGTTCCCCTTCTGAAGATGTCTCCTTTGCAGACATTCTCGAAATCCTCAAACAGAGGGGAAATTGGCCAGCCCTCAACCCTTCGGAGGATGAATCTGTGTACCTTGAGGCGTTTGGCTCTCGTCCTTCCACCTCCTGGGTGTCTCCCCCCTTTGACCCCCTCATGCAGATGGTAGCGAAAAAGGCATGGACGGCTCCTGATTCAGTGGACCCCACTCCCAGGAGACCCTCTAAATTCATAACGGCACCAGCAGACAAACAGTTCTTGACAAAAGGAGTTTCTGTGGATGCTATGGTGGTAGCTGCTGCCACTAAGAAGGAACTAGCTGATCCTTCAGTACCTGTCCATCCACCTAACAAGGAATCTAGGTCCATGGACAGGTACGGGAAGCGGATGTTCTCGCCAGCGACATTTGCTATGCGTTCGCTGAACTACCTGTGCCATTTTACTCGTCTTCAAAGGGACTTGACTAAAGAAGCGAGTGACATGTTGAAGGACCCTACAGCTGCGGGTTTTCAAGATAAGATGAACACTCAGCTGGCTACCCTTAACTCCATAGCCAACTCCTCCATGCGCCTCCTTTCTTATGCGGCTGATGGAGCGAGTAGGGCCGCAGGGACGGGTGTAGCCTTACGTAGGCATGCCTGGATGCGGCTATGCAATTTTGCGGACCCCTTCAAGACGTCTTTCACTAATTCCCCGTTTGATGGATCATCTCTCTTTGGTCCTCAAGTGAAAGAAACCTTGACTAGGTGCGAGACTGATGGCAAGACTCTTTCTGCCGTCGGAGTCCGTTTTTCTACTCCTTCTAGGCCTTACCCCAAGGGCCAGAAAAGTGGGAAAATGTGGTTCCGTAAACAATCTCAAGGGACTTCGCCTGACGCACAAAGTCGTTTCCCTGCCAGAGGCAGAGGCGGGAATAACAATGGTAGACGTCGCCCTCGAGGCAGGGGGGCTCCGCAGAACCAGGGCAATCGAGAAGCCTTCTCTGATAAGCCCTTTCAGCATCCCTGAGGTGTTGCCCGACTGCCCACCTTCGGAGGCAGTCGGGGGAAGATTGTCACTGTACCCAGAAGCCTGGCTATCCCTGACTCAAGACAAATGGGTACAGTCCGTCATTTCCGAAGGCTATTCTATCCCCTTTCTTCGCATTCCAAACCAATCAAAAAAATCCCTTCCAGATGTTCCACCCGCTCAAAGAGATCTAGCGGATGTTCTTCATCTCACATTGCTGCAGTCCTTACACTTGGGTATAGCGCTGTCCTCGGTCGGCCCGAATACCAAAGTATATGGCTGACGCCGGTCATGGCGCATTAAACTGACGCCAGGACGTCAGGGTATAAATGCGCATGACCGACGTCATATCCTCAGTCTTTTTTGCCGCGTGGTCCGATGCAGAAGCAAATTTGCGAGTGCAGGTTGGCGTCCTGAGATTTTCCGAAACCGGAGTTTCAGACCGAATCCAAGTTGGCTAAGTACCCCGTTGGGGAATATTTTGTTTTTTTCTTGCCTCAGTATTTTACCGGATGTCAGAAAAAGTAAATAACTGTATTTCTTGCGGGAAACAGATACCACATAGGGACTACCACAGCTTGTGTATACCGTGTTTAGGGCCTGAGCACGACGTTGTTGGGTGTTCCTCTTGCGCTAGATTTAACAAACGTACCATAAAGAGGAGATTAGACTGCGCTAGGTTAGTCTTCGGGAAGCGGTGCAATTACAAAATGCCGTCGGATGCTCCGACGCCCGCTACCTCGAAGAAGCGCAAGGACAAAACACCTAGGCCTAGGTTAGAGGCACCAGCCGACCCGGACGCCGGTTCTTTAGAGGGCACGGTTGTGCCAGAGGCCCAAACAGAAGTTTCCTTAGAGTCCCAGGGGGAGACTTTGTTGTTACAGGATGTGTCTTCACAGGAGGTAGGCCAGGCTGAAGGGGCTTCTCAGGTAGCTGTTCTCCCCTCTCTGCCTAAGGTGGTTAGGCCTTCCCCTACTGTTACAAAGGCTTCTTCCAAGAGTAGGCCAGGTTCAGCTGTAGCATGTGCTCCTCCTAGTACTTCAGGCCCTGTGCCCAAGAGACATATGCTTAAGATGGCTGAAGATTTAATTACTATGATTAGGGGTTCTATGCCCCCTCCTGACAAAAGGCCTAGGGTGGATCCTGAATTTGGGAATTTTGAACAGGATTCTGATATTTCTGAGTCTTCGGCTGAGGATTTACAGGAGTTTTCTCATTATTCTGACTCTGATGTGGATGACTCCACCCCTTCTGCTTCTCCTCCTGAGGATTTTTCATTCTCAGAGACTCTCCATTCCATGAGGGAACATTTTAAATGGGAAGGTCAGGATTTCTCTGATTCCAGGAAAAGACTTAGGGAATTTTTGTTTCTACCTCAGCATAGGCCTTTAGCTATACCCCCTGTTCTTTCTGTGGTGGAAGATGTTTTTGCAGAGGCTTCCCTTAACCCTGATTCTTTACCTCCCGCTCCTGTTAAACCAGACAGATACTATAGGGTGCCTGAAGCTCACAAGTATCTCTTTAAAAGCCCTAGGGCAGATCCAGAGACAGTTACTCAGGGGCCTAAAGGGGTTAAGGCTTCTGTGGCTAAAAATCCAGTTCCTCAGGACAAAGAGGCAAGAGCTTTAGACAGATGGGGTAAGAAAGTGTATACTTCTTCAACTTTAGCCATGAGGGCTTTAAATTGTCAATTCCACATGCTGAGATATCAAATCTATCTCCTTTCACAGTTAAAGTCTAAGGTAGATGCTCTGGCAGAAGGTATTGAATGTAAGGAGTTACAAGATCTGGTACATGTGTCTGAACAGGTGGGTAAGCATTCCTTACAATGTGGTTTTGATGCTGTACAGGCCTCTTCCAGGGTGGCTGCCACTGGTACTGTCCTTCGCAGGCACGCCTGGTTACGGGATCAGAATTTAGCTGAGCATGTTAAGTCAAGGATCTTGGATGCCCCTTTACAATCTGATGTGTTGTTTGGCTCGCCTGTTGAAGCAGTTTTAAAGAAAATGGAGGACAAAGCTAAATCTATGCACACTGTTAAAGATTTTTTACAGGTTCAACCACCAAAGTTTAGCAGAAACTGGCCAAGCAAGGCGTGGACATACCCTTCTTATGATTCCCAGTCTAGGGGTAGGTCTAGGCGTGCTAGGGGCAGAGCTCAGGGTTCCTTTAGATCCAGGACAGGGGGCTCACCTGCACAGTCTTCAGGGGAGGGCAGGGGTCAGCCCTTTCGTAGACAGACACAATGACCTACCTTTTCAACTGCCAGAACCTCCACGTCTCGCAGCACCTTTAGGAGGAAGACTGACACTTTTCAAAGAGAACTGGAGTTTAATTACCCAAGACAGATGGGTATTGGATATCATTCACCACGGTTACAGGTTTTATTTCCATACCTTACCACCGTTCAAGGGCATGCCAGATATTCCGCCCCAACACAAATTGGAAGCTCACAGACAAATATCCATATTGACACAGATAGGGGCCATACAACCGGTGCCTATGGCAGAAAGGGGCCTAGGATTTTACTCTCGCCTATTCCTAGTACCAAAAAGGGGAACACGTGGAGACCAATTCTGGATTTGTCTATCCTCAACACCTTTCTGGACATCCCCAAGTTCAAGATGCTGACATTGCAACAGCTTTTACCACTCCTGGGCAAGGATCACTGGATGGTAACTTTGGATCTCCAAGAGGCTTACCTTCATGTCCCTATCACTCTAAGCTGCAGGAAGTATCTGCGTTTTCGAGCTGGAGATTCACACTATCAATTCTCTGCATTGCCCTTTGGCTTATCCACTGCACCCAGAGTATTCACAAAGGTCCTGGCTCCAGTGATAGCTTTCTTCAGACGGAAAGGAATACAGATCTACCCTTATTTGGACGATTGCCTGATGCTGGCTCAGGGCAAGGACGAACTTCTACAGCATTTAAAGTATGTGATAACAGTGCTAAGATGCCTAGGGTATTCTGTGATCGAAACAAAGTCCAGTCTAGTACCCTCTCAGGACATGTGCTTTCTGGGTGTGAGACTGAATACAGCAGCCCAGATGGCCTTCTTAACCCCGGACAAACAAAAGAATCTTTCCCTTTACTTCCAACAACTATCACATCAGTCCGGGCTGACTGCAAGGACAGTCCTTCAAGCCTTAGGGTTCATGGCATCTTGTATTCTGGTGCTTCCCAATGCCAAACTGCATATGAGGAAGCTACAATGGTATCTCAAGAATCTATGGACACAGCACTGCCACGATCTGGACACTGTCATTCCAATAATACCTTGCATCCAAAGGAATTCTTGTGGTGGGCTCAGCAATGTCACCTAAACAAGGGACTTTCTGTGACCCGGCCGAGGCAAGTCAGATTCTAACAACAGATGCCTCAGACAAAGCTTGGGGGGCTCATCTCAATGGAAAATGGATACAGGACAAGTGGCCTGCCAGACTACAACATCTACATATCAACCTAAAGGAGATGTTAGCAGTCCAGTTTGCATTAACAGCTTTCAAGGAATTACTTCTTCCGGGACAGGTGTTGATTCTAACAGACAACACAACTGTCATGTGGTACATCAACAAGCAAGGGGTACACATTCTTACCCTCTATGCAGACAAGCAATGATTCTATGGGAAACGGCTCTCAGTCTACAACTGGATCTTCAGGCAAGGTTTCTGCCGGGGGTGCAGAACTCCTTAGCAGATGTGTTAAGCAGGCAAATCATGGATCCCCACGAGTGGAAACTGGATCCTCAGGTATTTCAGCAATTAACAGTGTCATGGGGAACACCAGACATAGATCTGTTCGCTTCTCCTCTAAACCACCAGCTGCCAAAGTTTTGCACAAAAAGGATACACCAGGCAGCTTGGAAAGCGGATGCTCTTTCTTTCAGTTGGAAAAATCTTCATGTATATGCCTTTCCACCACTTCCTCTACTTCTAAAGGTTCTGCTAAAGGTAAGCCAGGACAAACCAAGAATGATCCTGATAGCTCCAGATTGGCCCCGACAGCATTGGTACCCACTACTGAGAAATTTAATAAGGAAACCACCGTGGCCCCTGCCTTTAATTCCTCAACTGTTGTCTCAAAAGGACGGTCATTTACTCAATGTCAAGCTTCACTCTCTTCATCTCACAGCATGGCATATCCTGTTTTAGCTCATAGCAGGGCTCAACTTCCTCAACAAGTTTTGAATGTGATTATGGAAGCTAGGAGACCTAGTACAAGGAAAGTGTATGCAGACAAGTGGAAGAGATTTTTGCTTTGGAGTGCAGCAAATGGTGTGGATGTTTCTGAGCCTGATTTAAGTGTGGCTCTTCTATATCTTACTGAACTATTGGACAAGGGTTTGTCCTTCTCTTCCATTAAAATTCATGCTGCAGCAATTTCAGCTCACTATGACTGTGATCCACCTTTGTTTTCTCATTCCTTGTTCAAGCAATTTCTCAGAGGAGCAAAGAACATAAGACCTCCACGAAGAGCTCCTACTCCAGCTTGGGACCTCAATTACGTGTTGGAAAAGCTCACTCTGCCACCTTTTGAGCCTGCAGCTACGGCTGAGTTAAAATATTTGTCATGGAAGACTGCTTTTTTGTTGGCCATTACCTCTGCAAGAAGGGTTTCTGAATTGCAGGCCCTTATGGCTGTTGAGCCTTTCTTGATCTTCCATAAGGATAGGGTATCTTTACGCACTAACCCTTCCTTTATGCCTAAGGTGGTCTCAAGTGTGTCTTTAAACCAGTCTATTCATTTACCTACCTTTTATGCAGACCCCCAAAACAAGGGGAAAAGATCTTGCATACTTTGGGCGTGCACAGACAGTTACGCTACTACTTAGATAGGACTAAGGGTTTCAGGCAGTCGCAACAGTTGTTTGTTTCTTTTGCTTTAGGTACTCAGGGCAAGCCTGTGTCAAAGCAAACTCTTTCTAAATGGATTGGGTTTTGCATTTCCTTTTGTTATTCTCAGCATGGCAAGCAGATCCCAACAGGGATCAGACCTCATTCCACTAGGGCTACTGCCACCTCTACAGCCTTTCTAAGGGGAGTGTCAACTAAGGACATTTTGGAGGCAGCTACTTGGAGTTCAGTACATACTTTCTCTAAGCACTACCACCTTCCTCTCTACTCTAAATCTAGGGCTGGGTTTGCCACTGCTATTCTACAGGGCATTTTGACAGCTCCTGCTTCTATTTGATTTGCCATCCTCCCTTACCTCTGCTTTGGGAATCTACCCAAGTGTAAGGACTGCAGCAATGTGAGATGAAGAACATAGTACAGTTTTGTACCTACCATAAATGTAGATGTTCAAGATCCACATTGCTGCAGTCCAATCCCCTCCGTCCCTCTGTGTTTAGGGGTGGTTGTGTGGTTAGGTTAGTACTTTATTAGATAATTGTTAGAAGTTGTACATAGTTTGGGTGTGGGGTGTTTAGTGTTTTTTTGATTTTACCCTGTTTAGGGTCTTCTGACATCTGGGGCAAGAAAAGACTGAGGATATGACGTCGGTCATGCGCATTTATACCCTGACGTCCTGGCGTCAGTTTAATGCGCCATGACCGGCGTCAGCCATATACTTTGGTATTCGGGCCGACCGAGGACAGCGCTATACCCAAGTGTAAGGACTGCAGCAATGTGGATCTTCGAACATCTACATTTATGGTAGGTACAAAACTGTACTTTTTGGAAATTTCAAAGCTGCTTGCAAAAAGAGCAGTTCAGCCAGTTCCAGCAGACCAGCAAGGATCCGGAATCTACTCAAGGTTCTTTTTAGTTCCAAAGAAAACAGGGGACTGGAGACCAATTTTGGATCTCAGTATCTTGAACAGATCAGTCAAGAAAACAAGATTTCGGATGGTCACGCTGCAGTCCATCCTTCCCCTATTGGGAAAAGGAAACTGGATGTGCTCTATAGACCTTCAGGATGCGTACTATCACATAAAAATGAACAGACGCTCCAGAAGATTCCTCCGCTTCAGGCTGGGAACCAGTCATTTTCAGTTCAGGGCCCTGCCCTTTGGTCTCACCACTGCCCCGGTGTTTACCAAATGCATGGCAGTGGTAGCTTCTCACCTGAGGCGACAAGGATTCCAGGTGTTTCCATATTTGGACGACTGGCTCCTCACAGCTCCCACCAAGCATCTCCTTCTGATGGCCAGGGATTACACTTTTCGCATTTGTCAAAAGTTAGGCATTTCAGTAAATTGCGAAAAGTCTGTTTTGTCGCCTTGTCGACTATTACCTTCATAGGCGCAAATCTAGACACAGTAGACATGTCTGCGAGACTAACAGATCAGAGAATAACAGACATACACAAACTGGTCTCACTCCTTTTCAACAACAACAGAATCAAAGCCAGGTTAGTTCTGAAAGTGTTGGGAATTATGGCGGAGGCCATACCTCTGCTTCCATTAGCCAGATTCCACATGCGAATCCTTCAATGGATGCTCTTTACACAATGGTCATACCAGCAACTTCCAATGTCCCACACCATTATGATCACGCAGGCGTGCAGAAATCATCTCATGTGGTGGATGTCTTCCCTCAGCTCTTGTTGGGAAGACCCTTTGTTCCACCCTCCGGTTGCTACTCTGACAACGGGCCTCCCTGATCGGGTGGGGGCATTATCAGCGCAGGACGGTCCAGGGCACATGGCAACCAGCCGGATGCCACTTGCACATAAATGTTCTGGAGATGAGAGCAGTGCTTTTAGCGTTGCAAGCCCTTCAAGACTCTCTTCCCTTGGGAACGATTGCAATCCAAACAGACAATATGTCTGTAGTGTGGTACATCAACAAACAAGGCGGAACCAGGTCCTACCCCCTGTGTCGAGAAGCACTCAGATTGTGGCAATGGGCGATTTCTTCTCAGCGTTTTCTGATAGCAACGCACATCCCCGGGAAGTCCAATCAAATCGCGGACAAGTTGAGCAGAGCTATCCTCATGCCTCACGAGTGGTCTCTGAAAGACTCTGTTGTGAGAGAAATTTTCCTCAAGTGGGGTCAGCCTTGCTGCGATCTTTTTGCTACTCCCCAAAACAGCAAGTGCAGAGATTATTTCACTCTATTCCCTTTACCAGGCCAACCCAGCAGAGACGCTCTAGTCCAAGTTTGGCCCCGGGGACTTCTGTATGCATTTCCTCCCTTCCCACTAATCTCTCAAGTGATACAGAAAGCTATCGCTCAGAAGGCCTTGTTGATCCTCATTGCTCCTTACTGGCCTCGACAGGTGTGGTTCCCCTTCCTACATCAATTTCTATTGGAGCGACCTTGGCATCTGGACCTAGTTCCAGATCTTTTGATCCATCAGTCGGGTCAGTTACATCGCTCCCTCCCCTCTCTGAACCTCACTGCTTGGTTCCTCCAGTTCCAACCTTAGCCAGGCTTCCTCAATTATCTCACTCCGTTCGAGATATTTTGATAGCTTCCCATAAATCTTCCACTCGGAAGATTTATTTGAGTAAGTGGAAACGCTTCACATATTGGGCTCAAGGAAGGGACATAGATCCTTTCACTGCTTCCATCCAAATAGTCCTTGAATTTCTAGCTGAACTCTTCCATGCAGGTTCATCACCTTCTACTCTTAAAGTTCAATTGGCAGCTATTTCTAACTTTCATGTGGGCATTTCTGAGTCTGCCTTAATGTCCCACAAGCTTTGCAAAGCCTTTTTGAAAGGAGTTTTTCTTCTCAGACCTCCTATAAGAAATCCTCCTTCTCCTTGGGACCTAAATTTAGTTCTTACTTCTTTGATTCTTCCCCCTTTCGAACCTGCAGCCTCCTGTTCTTTAAAATTGCTATCATGGAAGACTCTCTTTCTGGTAGCTATTACTTCAGCTAGAAGAGTTTCAGAACTTCAAGCACTCAGTTGTCGACCTCCTTATCTATTGTTCCATAAGGACAGGGTATCCTTACGAACCAACCCGACCTTTTTGCCTAAGGTAGTCTCGACGTCAAACCTAAATCAAAGCATTGACCTCCCTGTCTTCTTTCCAGAATATTCCAATAGGTCTGAACAAAAATTACACTGGCTAGATGTTCATCGTCAATTGAGGTACTATTTGGATAGAACAAAACAATTCAGAAAATCTGACCAGCTGTTTGTCTCCTATGCAGAAGGCAGAAAGGGGCTTTCAGTTTCAAAGGTATCATTATCTAGATGGCTAACATCTCTGATTTCCCTTGTTTATGAGATTAGACACCAAAAGCTGCCTAATAAACCTAAGGCCCATTCCACCAGAGCTTTGGCTACTTCTTTAGCCTTCCAAGACAGACTGCCTATTGACACCATTTGTGCAGCGGCTACTTGGGCTACTCCTCACACTTTCATTTCTCATTATAAGTTAGATTTAGCTTCTAGGCATAGAGCTAACTTTGGTTCCACTGTTCTCAGGAGTCTGTTCCGTTAGGCCACCCGGGACAAGGTGCTAGGGACGCGGTCCCATCCAGCAAGAATGAAGGCGAGATAGACAACTTAACATATAGAAGTTATGTTCTTACCATAACGTTCCATGTTAGTTGTCTTCCTCTCGCCTTCTTCTTGCGTCCCACCCTCCTGCCCCCTGGCCTGGACAGACCTAGAGGAGTTGTGATTGTGGCCTCTCTTTCTACCACTTCTTTTATTAGGCATATGCTGTTGTGCATTTTCCTGGATGAGGATATAGGTCACCCTTCTCTCTCCCTGGTTAGAGGTGGACTTTGTTATAGTTATGCTCATACTATTATAAGCTGGGGTTAGCTTACAAACGAGATCTGAGGTAACTCACGCCTAGCATTGTGGGATATAAGGGGAGCCTCGAGCCGGTGGAACCAACTCTCGAGCTTTTAGAGTGGCCGAGTCGGAGCCGAGGTCGGCTCCGAACCCATCCAGCAAGAAGAAGGCGAGAAGAAGACAACTAACATGGAACGTTATGGTAAGAACATAACTTCTATTTTTCTTGTACTTGTATTTTAAATGGAGCACTCATTTTTATGTCCGTTTTAAAGTAGTGTAAACTAACTATTAACATATATACTATTAAGGCTGCCGTTCTGTTTGCAAATGTTTTAACTGTGTTTTTCCTGTCAAAAAAGTAACTTCGGTGGACTGATAGTTTTACTAGCATTTGCTACCTGTCTTCCATGGTAAGAGGCACCGTTTTTGGCTTGACCATGGAACAGATTTTCGGTTCTTCCAGCCGCAGAAAGAAAAAGTTAAGCAAACAGATTTGCTGCTACAGCAGGCTAATAATTTGCCTCAACTGCAGGTGGGTGACTCTGCTGTGGCCATTGTTGTACCTTAAGCCACTCTTCTTTTTCCTTGAATCCCTCTGGTGTAATACATACAGTCACTAATAACCGGGGGTTGGCCATGTCCTTTGTGGCTGCTGGAGTCCCCTCACTGGAACAAAAAGGGATGTACCAGAACAACAACAAGATATGTATGTAAACTGTTTATTGTGCAAGTTAAACTTTTGCAGTTAATTAATATGACTGAAAGGCAAGAAAATAAATGGATTTTATGGTTTAGATCCTTTCATTCACCGGGTCTTAATGAGATCTTTACATTGAAGCTAGAGTTAAAGTTTCTTCAAAATTGCATTACATGATTATATTTAATGATTTTATAATAGTTCTATATATTATTAAAGTATGCTTTTAGTATTTTCTTTTAAACAGTTAATTTTTTTTTTTTAATTAACTGTCTTATTAGCTTCTGTCGGATGAGTGTTTGTATATGTATGTTATATTATGTCAGCTTGGGTTATCTGTTTTTTTATGCCTGATGAAGCAGCTTTTAATTGCAAAAGTTTTACTTGTGAAATAAACAGTTTGCATGTGTATCTTTCTCGTGGTTCTGGTACATCTCTTTTTCTTTCATTTAGAAACTGTGGATGTTAAGTTGTCAATCTCGCCTTCATTCTTGCTGGATGGGTTCGGAGCCGATCCTCGGCTCCGACTCGGCACTTGCTTAGCTTGAGAACTCCTTTTACCAGCTCGAGGCAACCCTATATCCCATGATGCAAGGCGGAACTACCCCAGATCTCGTTTGCCGCTTTGCGAAGAGGTCTCCTTTTTTGCCAGCTGAGGTAAGTTTGAGTTTTTCAAACAGCTTAAGTCAGGGTTTATCTTCCCCTTTTCCTATTTTTTAGTGTATAGTGTCCATACTATCACCCTATTCCCCTTATAGTTTAAAAAAATTTTTTACTTTATAAAAGAAGTTTAAAAATTTTCAGTTAGGCCTAGGCCTCCCTTATTAATCCCTATCTGTGTGTCTGTGTTGTGGGATTAATTTGTGTGACTGTTTTGGGGTGTGTGTGTAAGTATATTTGTTACTTTTTTCTTAGGCTATGTCTAAGGAGGTAAAGGTCTCGGGCTTCAAGAAGTGTGACTCGTGCTGTCAGAAAATGTCTCTGACAGACGGTCACACTTCTTGTGTTTACTGCCTGGGGCCTTTACACCTGCAGGACTCCTGTGCTTTGTGTCACTCTTTTAGCCAGCGAGTCCTGCAGGAAAGGAGGAATAAATTAATCCTCCGTGGCTTACTAAAGCCGGAAGGTTCACCCACTAAACCTGGGTCCAGTAAGCCTTCCAAGCCATCTAAGGGTCAGGCTACAGCTTTCAAGCCTTCCCCGGTGGCTCTGACTCCTTCGGAGTCGAGATCGGCTCCAGCCGGAGCCGATCTTTCTTCTTCTCAGCTAGGGTCGGTTCCTATCGGTTCCGACACCCAATCTGCTGTTGCCTTGTCGGCTCCGGCTGGAGCCGACACAGTATCCAGTATCGGAGCCGAGAAGCCTTCGGCTCCATCTGGAACTCATAGGACATCGGCTCCGATGACTTCATCCAAGAAGAGATCTCGGTCCCCGTCTTTGGAATCTATCCACTCGGTTCCGGGGTCTCCTCTTTTGTCGGAGCGGAGTCATCGGAGCCGATCTTCAAGATCTTCCAGGCTGTCTGACCACGATTTAGAGAGGGTGGTAAGCAGGCTGTTAAAGTCGCAGGCACTGGCCCAAATGCTCCATAGCCCGTCTCAGCAGACTTCGGCTATTGCTTCACCCCTTGAACTTCCTCCTCCGACTCCCCACCAGAGTTCGGAGCCGGAGCTTCTTGGGACAGCGACTGTGTCGGCGCCGGAAACGATACATCCTTTTTCGGCTCCGTCGTCTTCGGCTCCGATCTCCTTCTTGAGACCTTCCTTGGAGGGATCCAGTCGTCGAGTTTCCCTGGTTGGCTCCGAGGGGGCTAGTGGCATCGGACCCTTGTCCGACCCCGCTCTCCCTCTCGGGGCTTCGGCTTTTCTCGGCACCGACATCGGCCTCGGAGCCTTCTCTCTCAGTGGAGCCGGGAATTCCTATTTCCTCGGAATGGGAATATTCCGGTCTCCCAGGGAGGGGAGCCTTTGAGGTGATGAGGAGTGTCCTGGCACCTGAGCCAGGTCAACGGTCCATCCCTCTAGCTCCTCCCTCTTTGGTGCCTGTAGACGCCTCTTGCCAGCCTCTTGCTCTCAGGCCCAGGGATCCATCGCCCCAGGTTTCCCCATTGGGAATATCTTCCTCTTCCGAGGTTTCTCCTGATCCTACAGGGGAACCCCCTCGGAAGAGGACGTGTAAGAGGAAACACACAGACTCCCCTGAGTCTACTACATCTGATACCGACTTAGATGAGTCGGAGGGTTCCCCACGATCCCCCTCTGAGGATGTCTCCTTTTCAGACATCCTTGAGCTCCTCAAACAGAGGGGAATTGGCCTCCATTGACCCCTCCGAGGATGAGTCGGTATACCTGGAGGCTTTTGGATCCCGACCCTCCACCTCCTGGGTGTCTCCGCCTTTCAACCCACTTATGCAGGTAGTGGCTCGGAAGCCGTGGGCAGCTCCAGATTCTGTGGAACCTGTCCCCAGGAGACCATCCAAATTTATTACGGCCCCTACGGACAAGCAGTTTCTTTCCAAGGGCGTCTCTGTGGATGCTATGGTGGTGGCGGCGGCCACTAAGAAGGAACTTGTGGATCCTTCAGTACCTGTCCATCCTCCTAACAAAGATTCTAGGACCATGGACAGGTATGGAAAGCGGATGTTTTCTTCAGCGACCTTTGCTATGCGTTCGCTGAACTACCTTTGTCACTTCACCAGGCTTCAAAGAGATATTCTCAAGGAACTAGGTGAAGTGGTCCAGGATCCTTCTGCTGCTGGGGCTCAAGAAAAGATTGCCTCACAGCTAGCAATCCTGAATTCCTTATCCAACTCCTCCATGCGGCTCATATCCTATGCGGCCGATGGAGCGAGCAGGGCCGCAGGCACAGGAGTGGCTCTTAGACGTCAAGCCTGGATGCGGCTTTGTAATTTTGCGGACCCCTTTAAGGCGTCCTTCACCAATACCCCCTTTGACGGTTCGGCTTTGTTCGGACCTCAGGTGAAGGATACCTTGACCAGGTGTGAGCAGGACGGTAAAACTCTTTCTGTCGTTGGAGTCCATTTTTCCACCCCTTCTAGACCATATCCCAAGGGTCAGAAGAGAGGGAAGATGTGGTTCCGCAAAGCCCAAGGAGCTACACCGGATGCACGTGGTCAGTTTACCCCCAGAGGCAGAGGGGGTAACAATAATAGACGCCGCCCTAGAGGCAGGGGGGGGTCCTCAGAACCAGGGCAACAGGGAGTCTCTTCCTGAGAAGCCCTTTCAGCACCCCTGAGGTGTTGCCCGACTGTCCACCCTTGGAGGCAGTCGGGGGAAGGATTTCGCTGTACCCAGTAGCCTGGCATTCCCTTTCACAAGATATGTGGGTACAGTCGATCATATCCGAGGGTTACAAAATCCCCTTGAAGGTATCCGTACCTCAACAATCCCTTCCAGACATCTCACCCGGTCAAAGGGATTTGGCAGAACAGGAGGTTTCAAAGCTCCTAGAAAAAGAGCCGTCCAGACTGTTCCGGCAGACCAAGTAGGATCCGGCGTCTACTCGAGATTCTTTTTGGTCCCCAAAAGGACGGGAGATTGGAGACCAATATTAGACCTGAGCAGTCTAAACAGATTTGTCAAGAAGGCAAGATTCGGATGGTCACGCTTCAGTCCATTCTGCCCTTTCTGGGCAAGGACAACTGGATGTGCTCTATAGACCTTCAGGACGCGTACTATCACATAAAGATTCACAGGCGCTCCAGAAGGTTTCTCCGCTTTCGGCTAGGGACCAGTCATTACCAATTCAGAGCCCTGCCCTTTGGCCTCACTTCAGCCCCCAGAGTGTTCACCAAATGCATGGCAGTGGTCACAGCTCATCTGAGACGTCAAGGATTCCAGGTGTTTCCTTATTTGGACGACTGGCTCCTCTCCGCCACCACCAGGTGTCAGCTTCTTCAGACCAGAGACTACACTCTGCAGCTTTGCAGGAGTTTGGGAATTTCAGTGAATTTCGAAAAATCTTCTCTGCTGCCTTGCCAATCTATCACCTTTATAGGCGCAGAATTAAACACCGTCAAAATGTTTGCCAGACTAACAGATCAAAGAATTCTGGACATCCAAAAATACATTCGGATTCCATTGCAGAGCAGCAAAGTCAAAGCCAGATTGATACTAAAGGTTCTAGGTCTTATGGCTGCGGCCATTGTTCTTCTACCACTGGCTCGCTTCCACATGCGTCTTCTGCAGTGGATGTTATTCACTCAGTGGTCGTTCCACAGTCTTCCAATGAGGCACGAAATCTTAGTCACACAATCGTGCAGGACTCATCTGAACTGGTGGATATCTTCCCCTCTTCTTCATCAGGGCCAACCTTTTGTTCCCCCTCCTCCGGTTGCCACAGTTACTACGGATGCCTCTCTGATCGGGTGGGGGGGGCATTATCAGGGCAGGATGGTCCACGGGACGTGGCAACCCATAGAATACCATCTGCACATAAATGTCCTGGAGATGAGAGCGGTGCTTTTAACGTTGCAAGCCCTCAACGACTTTCTTCCCGCGGGGACTATTGCAGTACAAACGGACAACATGTCCGTGGTCTGGTACATCAACAAGCAGGGCGGGACCAGGTCCTATCCGTTGTGTCGAGAAGCTCTCAGACTTTGGCAATGGGCAATCTCCTCTCATCGGTTTCTGATAGCAATGCACATCCCCGGCAGGTCCAACCTCTTGGCGGACAGGCTGAGCAGATCCATTCTCATGCCTCACAAGTGGTCTCTCAATCAATCTGTAGTGGACCAGATTTTTCTGAAGTGGGGCATACCTTGTTGCGATCTTTTTGCTACACCCCAAAACAACAATTGCCCCGATTTCTTCACTCTCTTTCCCCTACCAGGCCAACCCCTGAGAGACTCTCTAACCCAGGATTGGCCCCGGGGACTTCTGTACGCTTTTCCTCCTTTTCCCTTGATTCCACAAGTCATTCAGAAAGCCACCGCTTTGAGGGCCAAGTTGATTCTCATTGCCCCTTACTGGCCTCGACAAATTTGGTTTCCGTCTCTGCATTGTCACCTCCTGGTGCAGCCCTGGCATCTGGACCCAGTTCCAGATCTCTTGATCCACCAGTCGGGTCAACAGCACCGGGCCATTCATTCTCTCAACCTCACTGCTTGGTTGCTCCACTTCCTTCCCTAGCCAGGCTTCCTATGATCTCTGATCCTGTCAGAGATATCATAGTGGCTTCTTTAAAGTCGTCCACCAGAACCGTGTATGCTAGCAAGTGGCGACGTTTTTCCATTTGGGCAAATTCCAGAAATATTGATCCCTTTACTGCTCCTGTGCATTCTGTTTTAGATTTCCTGGCTGAAGTTTTTCAGTCAGGATCTTCTTCATCTGCAGTAAAAGTTCAACTGGCTGCTATTTCCAAGTATCATGTTGGCTTGCAAGATCATAACATTATGTCTCATAGACTATGCAAGGCCTTTCTGAGAGGAGTGTTTCTCCTAAAGCCGCCAATAAAACATCCTCCTCCACAATGGGATCTAAATTTAATGTTGGCATCCTTAATGTTACCACCCTTCGAACCGTCTGCTTCATGTTCATTGAAATTATTGACCTGGAAAACTATATTTTTACTGGCTGTCACTTCAGCAAGAAGGGTTTCCGAGATTCAAGCTCTCTGCATCCGTTCCCCTTACTTGGTTTTTCACAAGGACAGGGTATCCTTAAGAACGAACCCGTCCTTTCTCCCCAAAGTTGTTTCTCAAACCAATATTAATCAATCCATCGATCTACCATTTTTTTCCCAAATTATTCTGACAGAGCTGAACAAAAGCTTCATTTTTTGGATGTCCATCGTCAGCTCAGGTACTATTTGCATAGAACGAAACAATTCAGGAAATCGGACCAATTATTTGTCTCCTATGCAGAAAACAGGAAAGGTCTCCCAGTGTCTAAAGTGACCTTATCCAGATGGTTGTCTTCCACCATTTCTTATGTGTATTCACTCAGAGGCAAGCAACTACCTTCTAAACCGAAAGCACACTCAACCAGGAGTCTATCCACTTCTGCAGCCTTTCAGGATAGACTACCCATTGATACCATTTGTGCAGCAGCTACTTGGGCCACTCCTCATACCTTTGTCTCTCATTACAAGTTAGATTTGGCCTCCAGAGACAGGGCCAGTTTTGGTTCCACAGTTCTCAAGAGTCTGTTCCATTGAGCCACCCGGGATACAGGTGCTAGGGACGCGGTCCCATCTAGCAAGAATGAAGGCGAGATTGACAACTTAACATTTAGAAGTTATGTACCTAACATAACGTTCCATGTTAGTTGTCTTCTCTCGCCTTCTTTCTTGCGTCCCTCCCTCCTTCCCCCTGGCCTGGACAGATCTTGAAGAGTTCCTCTTATCAGGTTGTTTCCTCCTGCGCCTTCATTAGAGGACTCCTTTATTATGAACTTGGGTTTCCTAATATATATTAGGTTGGTCCTTAGCAGGGTAGGTTAGCTACCAAACGAGATCTGAGGTAGTCCCGCCTTGCATCATGGGATATAGGGTTGCCTCGAGCTGGTAAAAGGAGTTCTCAAGCTAAGCAAGTGCCGAGTCGGAGCCGAGGATTGGCTCCGAACCCATCCAGCAAGAAAGAAGGTGAGAGAAGACAACTAACATGGAACGTTATGGTAGGTACATAACTTCTAATTATACCAGATTTGCTGACCAGGTCTCTCTTTTGTTCCCTCAGTGGGTAAGGAAGAGCCACTCTTGTCAGTCCTGGGAAAGAGAACAGAGAAGGTTTCCCTGTTATGTCAGAATTCTGTGCCATTCCCTGGGGAAGCAGTGGCTGCCATTAGTAATAACACAGTTAACCCCATTTTCCTGTCAAAAAGAAACAAAACCAAACATATCTCCTCCTTCTCCTAAATTTGGATAGGAGTAGTTTACTGGGATTGGCTTACAGTTTAATTCTAGAGTAGTTTCTGGTAAAAGAAAGAGGGATGCCTCTTTTCCTGAAGAGATTCAGGACTCTCATTCCCAAACCAAACCCAACAGCTATAGTATTAGTTGACTGAACTGCTAAGCACTTAGTTAATTTCAGTCCTACTCTTTCTAATAAGAATGGTAAAAAAGTGTATACTTCTGCAACTTTGATTTTCAAAATTTTTAATTGTCAGGCTCATATGCTGGTCTGTTCTGACATATCATGAAAGTATGAGGAATATTTTATCTACAGTTTCTTCTTGTGAAGGAAAACTGCTTTAAATAACTTAGTTTATTCTGTTGTGTAGGTCACTACTCATTGTTTGCAGCGTGTGAATGATTCTGTTGATACTACTTCCAGGGCTATGACCACTTGTACTGTTTTAATGAAGTTTGCTGCAGAGGTGATCAAAAAGCTGATCCAGGGGATGTCTAAGATTTTTCTGCCCTCCTTTTCCAGAGTTTCCCAGGGATTTCCTTTCTTCTCATCCAATTTTGGCCAAAAAACAAAATAAACAGTCTCAACAGAATTCAGGTAAACAGACATTTAAGAAAAAGTGGCAAGAGAGTTTAAAAAAGTCTCAAACCTCCTCAAACCAAGGACAGTTCAACAAGTCTGAATGACTGTTCGAGACCTTGTGACCGTTCCACCCTGGCCCATGTTCTGTTCCAGAAAGTCTGAATCTAAATTTTCTTTTTGGCAACAGACTTTTTCAGATAATGGGTTCTGAAAATCTTTCAGCAGAATTACAGATGGCAGTGGGAGGAAATCCCTCCTTTACCGGTTGTCATTCTTCATCCTGCAGATAAGACTCTTGTTTTCAACTGTTCTTCATCACATGCTGTCCCAAGGAGTGATAGAACCAGTTCCTCCTTCGCAGGTGAAGGAGTTTTATTCAAGGATGTTCTTAGTGCTAAGGAAAGAAAATGCTTGGAGACCAGTTCTGGATCATTCCTTCCTAAATGTGTTTGTGTTAGTGCCCAAATTCAAAATAAGTGTAGTGTTACCAGGAAGTGACATTGAAGAATACTTTTCATCACCTCCCTATTCATCCAGACTTCAAGCGTTTTTAAAGATTTTGTGTCTGGATCACATTATCTGTCCCCTGCCTTAACCGTTGGAGAATACACTGCACCAAGAGTGCTCACAAAGTGTCTAGCTCGACTTATAGGTCATGGCAGGCTGCACGGTATCCACATTTTCCATACTTAGACAACACCTTTCTTGACTCCCTCACACAGGATTGTGTTCATGGGATTTGAACTAGACACCTCATTTCAAAGAGCTTTTCTTCCACAGCAAAAAAAAGATCTTTATCCAGCTCTCTTTCTAAGGTTTTCCACTCAGACTTTGGTCACTGCGAGGGAATACCTCAGAAGTTTGGGTCTCGTGACATCTATGATTTTCATGATACCCCTAGCAAGACTCCACACAAGAAGGCTACAGTAATACCTGAAATCTCTTTGGTCCCAGCATCAGCACCCTTCATCTGTATGTATCCAAGTACTGGAGCTTGTCAGAAGAGAATGTTTTTGCTGGAGACAACAGATATCCTTAAATCCAGGTCTCGTTTCCATCCCTGTTCCAAAGCAGTCAGCCACCACAGACACTTTGGACTTTGCTTGAAAAATAGTTTTGGGAGGGATAAAAATGCATGGAGATTTGGACCTCAAGAACAGATCCAAGCATAAAAATATCAAGGCGATGTTTGCCCTGATGAAGGTACTCTCCTCTCTGAACTATCTTTGTTGCCAGACACCTCTTCAAATGGTTACAGACAATACCACAGTCATGTGTACATTAACAAGCAAGAGGGAACCAGGTTGTATCCCCTTTGCAGAATAGCCATGTTAGCTTGGGTTTTTCACAACATGGTCTCACTCTGCAGGCATCCTATATGCTGCCAGAGCAAAACTGTATGGCAGACAAGCTGAGCAGCACCAGGACAGACCTTCATAATAAAAGCCAGACCAGGGGTTTTCTAAGATTTGATCCATCTGTGGGGGAGTTAGACCTCTTTACCTTTTCTCTGAACAATCAACTGGCAAAATTCTGTTCCAGGACTGCATGCAAGAAGGCCTAGAAGACAGATGCCTTTTCTTTTATTTGGACTAGAATGTTCCTGTATGCCTTTCCACCCTTTTCACTGATATCCAGGGTACTTCTGAAGATTCCAAACGAATCCCCCAAGAACTTTGCAGTATCTCCCTTCCGGCCCAGGCAGCCTTTGTTCTCCCTTCTTTTAGAAATGGCCAGGGACACTTACCAGAAGATTCCTCACAGAATAATGGATCTACTCACACAAGAACATGGATGTTTAATACACCAAAAAACAAGTAATCTCCTTGGTATCCCCGAAGTCTCAAAACAACCCACTAAACAAGTGTAATGGGTCCAGAAACAAAACAGTGTCAGAAACTTCTCTGTGTGGAAGATTTTCAGTCCATATATCTCTAGTTAATCACTATATATTAGTCAGATCAGACAATAGTAGTAGAAGTAGCGAACTTAAACTCGTCTTAAGTCAAAACAAAACAAAAAAATAATAGAAAATATATAATTGGACAACATTACTAAGTATTCAAAAGTAATCCAAGTAAGGCAGGCCGTCTGTTTCCAGTTGAAAATCCTTTATTAAGTACACAGACAAGCGATCCAAGTAAAACAAAAATAGTTTGCTGTATTTTTGATTTACTTGGATCGCTTGTCTGTGTACTTAATAAAGGATTTTCGACTGGAAAAGACTGCCTGCCTTGCTTGGATTACTTTTGAATACTTAGTAATGCTGTACAATTATATATTTTCTATTATTTTTTTTGTTTTGTTTTGTTTTGTTTTGACTTAAGACGAGTTTAAGTTCGCTACTTCTACTACTACTATTGTCTAATCTGATTAATATACAGTGATTAACTAGAGATATATGGACTGAAAATCTTCCACACACACAAGTTTCTTACACTGTGATGTTTACTACACACTGACATTAATCATCTTCAGTTGACTGCCTGGGTGATAGTTTCTTAATTCTTTTTAGGCACCTTGTTTTCTGAGGACGTGCAGCAGGTACTAATGGAAGCAAGGAAGCTTGCTACTTGAAAATCATATATTAGCAAATGGAAAAGGTTTTCTAGTTGGTGCAAGCAATATAACCAGCACCCATTCAGGGCTAGCTGTCCTCTAGTTTTACAGTATTTGTGTGAGTTGCTATCCTATGACCGTACTTATTCCTCTATAAAGGTCCATTTATTGGCCATTTCAGCATGTCTGCTCATGGATTCTCCTTTTTCTAAGGCAGTATCATGTCAAGAGTGTTCTTGAAAGGGGTTTTGCATAAGATTTCTCCAAGTAAACCAGTGCCCCCTCCTTGGGATCTTAATTTTGCTTGAGAGGAGCTAATACTAGCTCCATTTGAAACAGCTAATCTGATTGACTTGAGGTTCTTAACATGGAAAACAGTTTTACTGATTGCTCTGACCTCTGCAAGAAAGGTATCTGAGTTGCAAGCTCTTATGGTGTGTCAACCCTACCTCATTTTCAATAGGGACAGGGTTTCTTTGAGAACTAATCCTTCTTTTATGCCTAAAGTGGCATCAGAGTTTACTTTAAAGCAAACTATCCATCTCCCCATTTTCTTTCTTGAACCTAAAAATGAGGGAGAAAGAATACTATCTATATACCTTGGATGTCCACAGACAACTCTGGTACTATCATAACAGAACTAAATCTTTCAGATCTTTGGATTGTTCATTTCTTATGAAGGTAAAAAGAAGGGACAACCTGTGACTATTTCCAAATGATTGTCTAAGGCTATTACCTTTTGTTATACTCACCATGACAAATCTATTCCCAGCGGGGTCAAGACCCACTCTACTAGGATCTTGGCTTAATATATGTCTTTTTGGAAAAGGATGGATTCTAGAAGTATTCTAGAAGCTGCTGCTTGGTCCTCTGTACAAAGATTTACAAAGCACTACAAACTCGATTCCTTTTCTAGGTCTAGCTCAAGTTTTGCTAGGAATATTCTCCAGGGGCTCCTGGAGACCCTCTTCTTCTTCCCAAATATAGATCCGGTGTTGTTTGTTTTTGTCCATTCAAACATGTGGGTTTTTGGATCCAGTGGGATCTGACCTTGGTGCTGATATCAAGCTTATCGGCTCCAGAGCTCCGACTCCTCCCCTACTCATATTTCCCTTGGTTGCACCTCAGATGTCTTTTGCCACTCAAACATTTTAGATGTGCAGGGGAGCTCTCAGCACTCTACAGAAGATTTTTGGTCAGCTGTACTCCCCTCTTACCATGTGAGTTTTTCTTTTAACTCTCACTATTTTGCTGTATAACTTTTCTTTATAGTACTTAGCTTAAAAAAAATAGTAGAAAAAGCTATCTGTTAAAGATAGGCTACAGATTCTATAAAGCCTATAAACTACAAAAAAAAAAAAAAAACTACAGTTATAAAGCTATTATTAATATCTTTTTCTTTATTAGAGATTGTGTATTCCTCTGTGCCAGTCTTTTCCTTTACTATTTTTAGGTTTTAGGATGGCAGAACCGTTGTATTTCAAAAGTGTTTAGAGTGTGGACAAAAGTTATCCCCTCGGGATCCACTCCCTAAGTGCATCTATTACCTCAGTGCCGCTCAGCTATACACAGATTGCCAGTTTTGTGCGCCCTTCAGAAACAGGTCCTTCTACACACAGTAGGACAAATTAGTACTAAAGGGGCTCCTTCCTGCTAAGACAAGGGCATCTTCACCACCTTCTTTATTTGCTAGCAAAGACAAATCAAAATCAAAAGTTCAGGACAGAGAGAAAGGAAAGAAAAGGAAAGTAGTATATCTTCTTCAAAATCTTCAAAAAGGAGATCCACGAAATCAACATCTGTCGGTCCCAACCCAAAGATCCCAAGAAAATCAGAACTGACAACCTCTCAGCCCCAATCTCAGTCACCAAGAACAAATTTTCCGCTGGAGCCGGTGAGTTCTAGGATTCATTCACCCATACTTCAGGAGAAAAGATATTCTCATCATCCTTCTGTGGATCATCTAGAAGCATTACAGAGCTTGACATTGACAGGTTGATGAGGAAATTTTTGAAGACACAGATACAGCTTGGGGTTATCCCTACTCCATCCCCAGGAAGGTGCTGAGTGTTGGCCTTCTTAACCCCCCCCATACAAGAGTCGGCACTGATCCAGCCTTTGGCTTCAGGTTCATTGGAACTGATTGGAAACATAACTCCTTTGTTGCTGCTAGAACATCTTGCTGGTTTAATGCCAATTGTATCACATTCTCAATCCTGATTTCATTGAATTGGGATGATCTCAGAGCTCTGAAGTTTTGGACCTGCACTCTCTGGGAATGAGTTAACACTGAGATTCTCAGTCATCTCTTCCCCTTGGATCTGAGATCTGCTTTGTAGCTGTGGCTGCTTGGTGCTGAGATTTAGGTTTCCTCTATGGAGAGTGGGGAATCATTGATGCCAGTAGCAGCTTCAGCTTCTGAAGCATTTGAAAGGGTTTTGAATATTTCCAACAAAAAGGTAGCTACTACTAGTTCAGTTTCACCCAAACTCCACCTGCAGTCTCCTCCTTCTCCTCTTTATCCAGTCATACAGGGACAGTTTGCACCAAGAATTTCTGAGGAAGTCTGCTTCATCAGTTTTCCATCTGATTTTGATCTTTCTATTGAACCTTCAGAAGGTGTTCCTAGAATATCCATATATGAAAGTGTAAGCATTTAGACTCATCACCTGAGTCTTTTGCAAAAGATACCAACTTAGAGGAAGGAGAGGGCTCCCATTGTTCTCTCGCTGAAGATGTCTCCTTTGGACACATTCTAGAGTTAATGAAACGGGGGTGGGGGGTGAACATCCCAATAATCCTCTCCAGATGAGTCTGCGTTCTTGGAAGCCTTTTGTTATGGACCAAATTTTTCCTAGGTGCTACCACCTGTTGATCCTCTTATTGACCTAATGGCTCAGTGGGTGTGGAATGACCCTGATGTGGTGCTGCCCATACCAAAAAATGACAGTCGCATATCTACCCCAGCTGATTGGAAGGACTGGAGTAAGAGCCCACCTGTAGATGCTATGGTGGTGGCATTAGCCACCAAGAAAAAGCTTATTAGAAGAAAGCTCTTCTATTCATCACCTTTATAGAAAGTCTAGGGCAATGGAAAGATACAGAAAGCGCACCTGTGCATCAGTAACTTTCACCCTTAGATTACTGAACTAACTTACTCACCTAACAGGATTCCAGGGAGACTTGACAAAAAAGATTTCCAAGTCCCTCTCAGGGGTATTGCTAGCAGATGTTCAGAAGACAGTGGACTCCCAGTTTTCCACCCTGAAATCATCTTCTAATGTGGCCATGCCTCTGCTATAGAGCATAGCTGCCAGCACAGCCAGAGCAACAGGCACCTGTATCACCATGTGCCAACATGCCTGGATCCTATTATGTGACTTGGCGGAAGGCTTCAAGTCATTCTTCATCAGGCTGGTAAGACTCTCTCTGCAGTTGGAGTACGCTTCTCTTTCCCTCAAAGAGCATTCTCTAGAAACCAGAGATTGTGGAAGAAGATGTGGTTCTGCAAATTACAGAGTTCATTTCATGACTCCCAAGGTGACAGACCTTCCTTTAGCAGAGGGGGAAGTAATTTTAACAGATGATGCCCAAGAGGCAGAGGTGGACCACAGAATCAGGGCTTTAGAGGTCCATTTTCTGAGAAATCCTTTTAACTCCCCTGAACAGTTGCCTGACACTTATGCTCTGGAGGCATTTGGGGGGGGGGGGGCATTTCTCCGTAGACCCTCAAGCCTGGTAAAAGATAACAAAACATTCATGGGTGCTAAAGATAATATCCAGAAGCCCTTCCATTCTGTTTCACAATCAGTGGAACTTAGAAAACATAGCAATGTCAAAGCTGCTAGAAAAAACAGTCCTCCAACCGGTCCCCCATGACCAATTAAAATCTTGAGTCTTTTCCAGATTCTTTGTAGTGTCAGAGAAGACTGAGGAACTCAGACCCATTTTGGATGTAAGTCACTTAAACCGATTTGTAAAACAGACAAAATTCAGGATGGTCATGACTCAATCCATTTTGCCTCTTCTGAGGCAGGATGATTGGATGTGCTGTGTAGATCTCCAGGATGCCTGCTATCACATCAACATAGCAAAGCACTCTGAGTTTTCTCTGATTTTGTCTGGGAGCCAGTCATTTCCAATTCAGAGCTCTGCTGTTTAGTCTCACCACAGCTCTCAGGATGTTTACCAAGATCATGGCAGTAGTAGCAGCACTCCTGCGATTTCAGGGGATTCAGGTCTTCCCATATCTAGATAATTGGATTCTCACTGCTTCCACCAAGCATATCCTTCTCAGACACTAGGGTCATGTACTCCAGTTGCTTCGGAACTTAAGAATTTCAGTAAACTTACAAAAATGTCAGTTGACTGCAATGCAAGCCATTGAGTTCATGGGATGCCACGTAGACGCCAGACTGTAGATGGTCAGCCTTCCCCAGACCATGGTCCAGTCGCTTCACCTGACAGTCCTACATGTTCTTCATTGCCCAAAATCACCAGTGAGGTTGATCCTATGTCTCTTGGGCCTCATGGTATCTATGATTCTTATGATTCCTGTAGCAAGATTTTTATGATGGTACTGGAATGGACTTTGCCAGTACAGTCAATACAGTCCGTCCACCCTCTACATGCAAACATTTGGATTACAATAGTCTGCGGGAATCACATCTCTTGGTGGATTATTTCTCAGTCTGTGACCAAGGGCTGTCCTTTCCAGATGGATCTTCCAACAGCAATGGTGACCATGGATGCATCCTTTCAGGCAGGGAATTTTGAAGAGAAGATGGTCCAAGGTACACAGTCAGTGACAGAAGCCAGTCTTCACATCAGTATCTTGGAGTTGAGGGTGGTTCTCCTAACGCTGCAGGCTTTTCAGGACCTACTCCCCAAAGGTGTGATATCCATGCAAACGGACATCATGACTTTTGTATGGTACATCAACAAACAAGGAAGAACCCATTCTTACCCTCTTTGTCAGGAAGCCGTGAGAGTTTGGCAATGGGCAGTGTCTTCACAATGCTTTCCAATAGCAATGCACATCCCAAGGACCTCCAGTGTACTCGCAGACAAATTAAGCAAGAAAGTGCCAATGCTTCATGAGAGGTGCCATTTTTCAGTTACTGGGACCAACCTTACTGTGACTTTTTTTGCTTCCTATTTAAACAACAAGTATAGCAGGTACTTTGCCCAGATTTCTGCCCAGAGAGATTCTCTGATGGATGCTCTGGTCCACAGTTGGCCCAGGGGTCTCCTGTACACTTTTTTCCATTACCCCTAATGAGCACGTTCATACAGAAAGCCAGGCAGGACAAGGCCACGGCAAGCCTGATTTCACACCTTTCGCCTCAACAGACTTGGTTCTCCTTCCTATGACCTCATCAAGTACATCTTCCATAGATGTTGCAACATTGTCCAGATGTACTATCCTATCTGTCTAGACTGTCTCCTCCAGATCAGACATCCATAAAGCTGGACCACATGGTTTCTCCAATTTTTACCATAGGCAGACATGTCAGGCTTACTCCTATAGTAGTCAACGTTCTTTCTGCTTCACATAAACCATCTGCTAGGAAAGTTTACCACAGCAAATGGAAGAAGTTTTCAATTTGGGCCTGTTGCAAGGTGCTAGACCCCATCTCAACACCATTTCTTTCCATATTTAAATTTCTGTCTGATCTCTCTGTCAAAAGCTCCAATTTTGCAACAAACAAGATTCAATTGGTGGTTATTTCCAGTTTTCATGTTGGATTTAACAGTACGTTTGTTACATCCCTCAAGTTCTCAAAAGCTTTTCTTAAGGATATATTCTTGTTAAGACCTCCCATTAGAAATCCAGCACTGCCATGGGACATCACTATTATCTTACAAGTTCTAACTTGGACTCCCCTTTGAGCCTGCTAATAAAGTAGATTTAAAATTTCTTGGAAAACTATTTTTCTAGTCATAGTAATGTAAACCAGATGAATCATAGAATTACAAACTCTCTCATCAAAGCCTCCATATCTGTTTTTTCACAAGAACAGGGTTTCCCGTACACGTAAAGCATCCTTTATTCCTAAGGTGATACCCAGTACTAATTTAAATCAATCTATACAACTCCCTGTGTCCTTTCCAAGATACTCTTACAAGGGAGATTCTGTATTCACAGGATGAAGGACTTCAGGAAAGATGACCAATTGTTCATTTCCTTTGCTAGGCCAAAATTATGAAAAGCAGTCTCTAAAGTAACTCTGTCCAGATGGCTTTCAGATTGTATTTTCTTTGTATATCATAGAAAAAAACTTGCCGTTATCAAGTAAACCTGAGGCACATTCCTCAAGAGCAGTTGCTACTTCTGCAGCCTTCAATAGAGGATTATCAGTTGATACCTGTGCAGCAGATACCTGGGCAACTATGCACACCTTTGTGTCTCGCTATAAGTTTGATGAACAGTCAAGATCACGCTCCTATTTTGGCTCTAGCATACTCAGGAATGTCCTTCCCCTGATACCAGCCAGTTGACAGCTTGGGATTCTGTCCCACAAGTTTGAATGGATGAAAATAGACAACATTGCATACAGACGTTATGTACTTACCATAACGTTAGATCCATGTTCTCTCATTTTCATCTGCTTCAAACTCTCTCCCTCCATCCCCCTTCCAAATAGTCACATATGACTTCTAGCTGATCGAGTGGGTATTACACCTAGTCTTAGCACAGTCTCACTAGACTGAATTTCTTTTCAACAACTATTACAGATTAGTAGGTTGATTTCCCTCTACCGAGGTTTTTCCTTTCCTCAGGTTAATGGTTGATGCACTGAGGTACATACACACATGCATATGTGTGTGTATGTGTGTGTGTGTGTGTGTACACACACACACACACACACACACACACAATATACATAGACATAAATTTTACACCTTAATGGGGCAAACATTATCTGAGGTGCAACCCAGGGAATTAGGGTCTATATTACATAGACGAAAAATCAAAATCACGAATGCTCAGATGAGCGAAAATGCAGTGAATCGAAATCACTATTGTGGGGTGCTGCGCCACCCACACCCCCCCCCCCCTAAAAATATATTCCAACTCCAAGATTGCACTACAGTGAGGAAAGGGCAAATTTTCTAATCTTAACTGTACCACAATCTCACAATATCGATTTCAATTACCTGCATTTCCGCTCATATGAGCGTTCGAGATTTTGATTTTTCGTCGATCTGATAGGAACCTGGGAATTATGGGTATTGGAGGAGTCGGAACTCTGGAACCAATAAACTCAAGATCGGTGCCAAGGCTGGATCCAACAAACCCACCTGTCTAAAGCTGACAAAAATGAGACAACATGGATCGAACATTATGGTAAATTCAAAACTATCGTTTAGCTATGGTAATCTACCCATATAGCTAAGGCTACAGTAGCAGTGAAAAATTAAAGAACATAGTACAGTTGTGTAAGTTTAATTTGCCTTAACAGTACATGTTCGAATAACACTGCTGCAGTAACTGCTCCCTCCATCCCCCTTGTTTTTTGGTGTGTTTTTGTATGCCAGGGTGTGGAAACTTATTTTTTTGTTATTCCTAGCATTATCCTTTCCAGGCTTAGCCTCCCTGTCTCAGCTGACAGGAATGCCCCAAAAAGCTTTGCTTCTAAACTTGTCTTTGAGTCAATTCATCTCAAGCTGCTTGACAATTTGGGAACATGGAAAGTGCCCTAAAGCTTTGAAGCTCGGCCAGCTGTTATATTCTTGGCAGAATATAACCCATATAGCTATGGCTATGCAGTGATCATTTGAGCATATACTCTTATGGTAAGTTCAACTTATTAAACTGTACTTACTGCAGCTTAATGTCTGTCTTGCCTATACAAGCAAACTCTCTTTTATTTTTCCTTTGAGTCATGGACTCCTGTTTATAATCATTCTTCAGATTTATTTCCATGTTTGTTACCATTCTTGTTCTAACTATATTCCCAGGGTCTTCTATCAAGTATCCCTCTTCTGTGCTTGTTTTAGTTAGTGTGTTAACATTTTTTGTTAGTCTCTGTGTTGCCTTCTGTTTTGTACTGATTATTGTCTCATATCATTGTACTTTGATATAATTTACAGTTTTGGGATTTTTTTTGCTTTTTTGTTGGGACCTGTTCCTAATTACATAAAGCCTTTCTTCCATTTGACCAAATTCTGTTATATTTTCCATTTTATATACCAGCTCTCCTTACCTGTTTTGGGACCTCCATGCAGGTATCACTCCCTTGCTTTTCTTATCCCCACTCTTTTATTGAACCAGCCTATTGGCTTTCCACACTATGTCTATAGATTCTCCCTCCTCCCACATTCACTGGTTTTTTTTTAAATCGAGAACGTTTTTCTCTAATATTGCATTGTGAATTGAATCAAGCGCTGCAGCAATGACATGTAATATTTTCCCTAGCACCGGTTGGATTTCTGAATGTATCAGGGAATACTCTCTTTTTTTGTTACCATGAATGCACAAGACCTCCATTCTCTGTTAGCAAGTTTATTCTTACACAACAGGAAAAGCCTTACAAGGGACATCATGCTTCCAGAGTCTAGTAGACCTCACGCCTCCCTTCTAAAATATGGTGCATTTCACTTATTTGATTATTACACAGTGACACAGGTCTAATTTAGTTATCAGGGTCCAGCTGCCTATGCACATTACCAGTTCTATTTATTTATTTAACATTTGTTTACCGGGAAAGTCTGAATTCGAATGAAGCCAATTTTCAGCAGAGGCACTAGGAGACATGCCCCAGATGTATATCTTTGAAACGTGGGAGGAAACCGGTGCACCCAGAGGAAACATGCACGAACGCAGGGAGGAGATGCAGACTCTGCAGAGAAGGCACTCCACCCGAGAATCGAACCGGAGAACCTCATGCTGTGAGGCGACAACGTTACCGCTGCACCACTGCACTATAAGTTCTAGAGTTATAAAGACACTGGAGACTGGATATATGTAGAAATGTGAGGGAAAAGAAGCAGTACTTTTAAAACTGAAACACAAAATCACCTTTAAGAATCAAAACACTTGATGAGCAATATCTTTTAAAACAATTCTCTCAGGATACAGGTAGGTATCTTTCGTAGGCTTATCTAGGACGATGCAGTGGTGCAGGGGTAGCGTTGCTGCCTCCCTGCATTCGTATGGGTTTCCCTGGGGTACTCTGGTTTCCTCCCACTTTACAAAGATGTGTGTCTAGATCATTTCATCCCGGGCCTCTGTTGAAAGTTGTCTTTGTTCCAAGTCGGACTTTCCCGGCAAGCAAATGTTAAATAAAATTGTCTACCAGCTCAGTTACTCAACAGGATGTTCACATTTATAAGCACTGAATTTGTTGGATTATTCAAGGCCACAGGCCTTTCCAGTAGGCCTCAATTTCTTAGTCCAAGAAAAAAATAATAATAAGCACAGCAACAGCTCTTCTTGGCCCCCCCCACTCTCACTCTAAAATTTCTAGGCATTTCTCTTAGGCTTCATCGTCAATCCCATAATTAAACACTGTCCTACATTTGTACTATTCAAATTAGCACCAACTGTGTCCATGCTTCTAGGTCTTCCTTTTAGCACAGCACAGACTTTATTACTTTACCCTTCAAGGTTTCTCTTTTTTATACTGATGCAGAGTCTGTTAGTGATTGGTTGTTAGCCTGTCTATAAAAAACATTGCAGAAAGATTCCCATCATTTATTCAATTAGAGAGAGAGAGATGTTTTTCAAACATGTTACTAAGTCATACTTTTACAATATTTAATCAACGCAAGGGACTCAGAATGTTTGTTGAGTCTTTCGGCTTTTCCCGGTTAGGGGTCGCCACAGCGGAACTCCGGTCCGCTAATGATTGGTAGTTGATTTTTACGTGTTGTTACCATCCCTGACGCACAACCTTCAACGAAGGTACGCCCATTCGCGCATGTCTTCACGCAGAAGACGCTCTAGCTGAGAATCGAACCGGACAGTGTCTTACTGTGAGGCGACAACGCTACCGCAACACCACCACCGCGGGTAAGGGGCTCAGAATGTTACATAGTTTAAATTTGCCTCATCTAAGCCATTTGTATGGCCTCCATTGATCAGCTTGCAATTGTTCCATCAGTTTTATGCACTTTTTGCTGTAAATGTGGGCTTTCTATTTTGTTTTGTTTTTCATTTTATTTTGTGTTCACATTCTTTATCCTCCTCCTTTCATTGGGATCTATATTAAAATCGCGAAGAGGCGTTACATCGAACGCCTATTCACCGGCACATAAAGACCGAATGCACTAAATGGCGAATGGTCAAAACAGCGATTTCTTTCCCTGGGAAAGAAATCGCTAGTACCAAACACACACACACTATTTAAAACATAACTAAGTGAGGGGCTTCACCCCCCCTAACTAAATATACCAACTCCAAGATCGCACTACAGTGGGGTAAAGGGCAATGCTACGGCTTAGGCCAAGCGACTTTTTCCCTGGGAAAAAAATCGCTGGCCTGAGCATTCGCTATTTTCAGATTTCAGTCTGTGTGTCGCTGAAGAAGCATTCGATGTAATGCCTCTTTGCAATTTTAATATAGACCCCTTTCATTGTTTTAGCACTTTCTATTGCTGTTTTTGTTCACTTCTTCTTTGATTTCAATGTCTGCTCTCTTTCTTAAATGCTTCTGCTAAACTGAGCAAAGTTTGTTTTCATAATTTAGAACTTAGCTCTGATGTTATCAAATATGTAATCAGTTCTACATTTGCCGAACTGTGCATGAATTCAATTTCAATGAGGGCCATATCTCCTTCAGATCATAGGATATGTAATACTGGTAAGCAGTACATTTTGTTTTACATTGGATAGGCATGAAAAACACTGGAACAAAGTATGATAGGTGATCAAGGTTGCTACCTCCATCAAAGACCTTAGGAGTTCTTTGAAGAAAGTACATTAAAGAAATATCTCAGTAATGTTTCCTTCACAGTTTTACATAATTTGTTCATTACTGCCATTAGTTTTCTTAATTTGTATATAATTTCTTGCAATCCTCATGCTTACCTTACCGAACAAATTTCCCCTTGCGTTGATGACTGCCATTAATATACTTGTTTGTACTTTTTGTTACCAGGTCTGTTACCAGGTCTTCCCTCTGAACTAGTTATTCCTTTTGTACTCCCCTTTCTTATCTCTTCTGTTCAACCCTGGGGATTGTTTCATCTTCTTCTGTTATCTAATTGCCCTAGTATGTGTATCTTGAGTTAGTTAATTTTCCTAATGCATAGTATTTATTACTTTATATTGTCTTTATGTTGGTTGATTTGTGAAGTTTATCATGTTACATTGTTGTATATATATCTCTTGTATCATTTAAGTTCTTTCAATTCAAGCTTGTTGTCTTTGTTGTATTGCCTTCTGGGTTGAGTCGCACATAAAAAGAGACTCTGGACCAATGTTCTTTTCCAGTTAAACAAACAAGCAAGCAATTTTCTTGTTGTTTCAGCCATCTGATGCAGCACTTTATGGGCCAGTTGATCACACCAAAGCTATAAGTTAGAACTGGAAGGGCAAGTTGATTTATGGCTTGAACTTTATTCTTTGATGCCAAAACTGTCTTCTAAACTACTTGTTTTCATTTGTTCATGCAATTTTGCTGACCCTTTATCTATTCCCAGCTGTTTATATGCTCCCTTTTGTTGTATTTCTTTTATGCCAGATTCTTCTTTGTGATAGATTTTTCTCTTGATGTTTCAGTTTCCAGTTAGAAGTGTTCCTTTTTGCACATTTGCCAATACCAGTTGTCATTATGTCATCTTGATAAGGTTTTAGAAAATTGTAGCAGTACTTTCAGTTGTTTATCAGATGAGCTATATAGGTTTTCAGATCATTTACAAAGAAAAAAATCAGATGAGATATCATTTAAAAGAATTCTTTCCTTGATGTCAGATTTTACCCATAACCTTTGCTGTTAAGTAAACTACTTAGCAGATTGAAGGCACTGCAAAACAGTAATGGTGAATCAGCCTGAAATATTCCTCATTGGATTCTTGCACACTATATAACGATTTGCTTTCTTTTGTGGTTTAGCTGTAATGTGGTTTGCCCCTTTTTCCTAGTAATTGCAAGTAGTTTATTTGATCTGCAATGAATCTTCTACATCTGTAAGCATTGTCTAATCCAAGAGTGTGGAATGCTGTCCCTTGCATTTTTTGTAATCTGTTTATGTTGTACTGAGATTCCTGCCCTGTTAGCAGGTATCCATCTTGGCCTTGTTTAGTAAAAGATGATTCTTATTCCCATGTGATTCTGTCTTATTCCCTTTTTGTTCTGTTACCATGACTTATGTAGATAAGTGTAGACCTGTCTGCATCATTTACAGCTTGTGTATTGTTAAAAAACAAGTTCTTGGCTGATAATTCTTAGGATGGTTTGCAGGCTGACTTTTAAGTATGAATATGGTTTTCTTCATTTTTATTTTGTAAATTTGTTAACCAGGTAAACCTGCTGGATACAATTGTTTCCTTTTTCAGGGGCGACCAGTAAGCACTGTTAGTTACGTGACTTGCTCACAGTTGCACAGAAGGCAGATTTAGTTGGAATGATCAAATCTTGTACCCTTGCCTAAAGGAAGCAGCTGAGTAACAATCCAGTGTTAACAGCTGTCTTATTGCAGGTTACCCAAGCTGGTATTACTTAGGGTGTTCATACAGGTAGTTTATACTAAAGGCTAAATCAATTTGTAAAGAGGTTAATACCTGTAGCAAAAAGTTAGGTACAGCATCTGGACCTGGAGTTTCCCATTTGGGAGCCTTTTCTAACTGTCTATAGCTATTTCACTGATAGTTACTTTTGTTAAAATACATTCATGCAACTCCAGAGGATATTAATCTCCTTTATTGCAGAGAACAACACATGTGGAAGACTAGGAAAAGAATATCCTGTCTCCGTGATCCATAAAAATCATGGATATTGCATACCATTTTTGATGATTATTGTAACAATTAAAATACATTCACTAAACAATAAAAAATGAACACTACAGCATTAATTTTACTAAGATCTCCTGGTTCTCTGTCTGTGCCTTTCCATATTAGATGCAATTTCCAGAAAAGAACTTCTTCAAAGAAAAAAAAAATTCTGCACTCTACCATAGTAGTACTTTCATACTGTAAGGAAGTAAGTCATCAGAAGCAGGGGTGTAGCTAGGATTTTCAAATTTGTACTCACAGCTCTCAAACTGCTACCCCCCCTCCCCAGCCAAGCTACGGCCATTCTCGTAATTCACGGTTCGCTCTTTTAGTATCAATGAAGAGGCATTCGCTCTAATGCCTCTTCAGTAATATAATATAAATTCACTCAAACTCGGTTCCTTGAATTGAAAATTAACCTGAAAGTCAGTTCTTTGAAAAATGCAGCATGGTAGTTGGGGTAGAGTATTCATGCTTTTGTTTTCTGTAACTAAGGTACAGGTTTTGAGCTTGAGTAAATTACTAACCATCTGCTACCCCTAACTAGGATGTTTCATTCACACACTCACCCCACCTACCTGTTAGTGCAAGAAATATGGACAAAGCCTAAAATATACAGGGACAGATATTAAATAATGCTCTCGTGAACTTAGAAAGTTGCTAGAATAACAGGATTTGTGCTAGTATGAATTTTTCTAAAGGACATGAAGTCTGAAACTCAAATGTGTCATTATTTAGCAACTTCAGCCTTCAATGATTTTCTAGAAAATCACAAAATTTATGAGGAATAGACAAAAAATATAGGGCAAAAATCTGGAAATTCTGCAAAATTCGGACAGTTGAGAGGTATGCTACCTACCACACACACACACACACACACACCTCTCAACCTTTTAGAGCAACAAACCCATAAATAAACTGAGGCAAAGGCCCAAAAATAAAGACTTTTTTTTTTAAATATTGCCCTTATAAATTTAGAAAGATAATAGAATAGTAGTTAGACGTTGCCCGTTCGATTCTCAGTTAGAGCGTCATCTGTGCGTCGATATGCGTGAATGGGCATTCCTTCGTTGAAGGTTGTGCATTAGGCCCGGCAAGCCAGCACGTGAAAGTCTACTGCCAATCTTTAGCGGACCGGAGTTCCGCTGTGGTGACCCCTAACCGGGAAAAGCCGAAAGACACAAATAGACTAGTAGTAGGTCTTGCATTAGTACGAATTTTCTGAAAGGTATGAAATCTGAAACTCAAATGTCTGCCATTATTTTCTAAGTTCAGTCTTTAATGATTTGCCACTAATTTGCCAGAAAACTGCAATTTTATGCAAAACGGACCAAAAATGTGATGCAAAAATATAAAATTGCCAGACAATACAGCTGGGAACCTGTCAAAGAAGGGTGCACCATTTTAATATGAGCACTGTTAACTTGAGCAGCTGACAAAATTAGAGAATCTACATGCATTTCTGAAATAAAAGTAATGTATAACTCTGATCATTAGTTATTTATAATTGTAAAGCCTCCACGTTTTCTTCCAAAATTGCTATTTTTGTGGAGGGGTTATTAGGGGGGAGCAACATTTTGAGCCAAAATTGGGAATAGTTGAGAGGTTTCGATATTCCTAATTCTATAAAGCGATTTATTTGCATGTACCTCTCAACCTCTTAATGCAGGAACTCTGAAATAAAATGCATGCACCAATAATGACAAAACAGCCCAGTTCAGAACATTTCCATCATAAAAGTCTACTCAAACTTCTACAGTCCACCAGTATCAGTAAATATGCACAATCTCTGAACTAGTAAAAGCCATCTACACAATTCCACATTAAAGAAATCTGTAACTAATGAAGCGGTTGCTGCTAGCAAACAACTTTATATTTCATTGTTTCATCTACAAATAAAGTGCCTGTTGCCCTTGAGGAATAAATTGCCCATGTTGCATTAAAAAAAGTGATACGCTAGTAATATTGCAATAGGGAATGGATGGCAAACTGATAACAGGTTCATAGTTACTAGATATCTTCGCCAAAAAGGACTACAGCATCCACTCCCCTTTACAACACAGTACAGTATCAGCAATGCAACTACCTACTGTGGGAGAAGAACCCACAGCCTTCTGTATCAAAAGCAAGTACACTACCTGTTGTGCTATTAAGAATATAAGCAGACTCAGCATACACAGCACTAAACTTTAGTTCCCCTGCAGCTCTCAGATCCTTGTAAAATGTACTCAACACTCAGCTGTATCTCTGAACTTTGCAGCGCAAGAACTCTGGAAAAAGCCAACATTTATTGGGGGGGGGCAAAAGCCCAAAAACCAGGGACACATTTTAAACATTGCTTGTATAATTTTGGAAAGTTGCTAGAATAAAATGCTGTGTTACCACCATGCATGTCTTGAACCCAGAACCATATGCATTACGGTCTAAATCAGCAGTTTGCAAAACAGGAAGACTGAAACTTAATGGCTATTAGATAGCTCTCAACCTCTTAGCACAAAAAACCTGGACAAACAAAGGCAATAATAAGGGAATACAAATTCAGTTCTCACTTCACACCTTAGCACAAAAACCTGAACAAACAACAAAAATAATAATGGAGGGAATGCAACTTCAGTTCTCACCACAACTGGGGAATACAACTTCAGTTCTCACCATAGCTCACAACTGTTAGAAATAAATGAAGCCTATATCACAGCAGTCTGTACACTAAATATACTGTTCACTGCTTGAAAAAAATACTAGAGCAAAATGTTAAACTTTCCGGCTGAACTCTAACAAATTCAAAAACTGCCAGTATTTATAAACGTAGCTGGTTGGTGTTTCCAGTGGTTGTGTACCTGCTCTGTTCCTACAGTGAAAAGACTTTTCCGGCATAAAATTCTCATTAAGAAAAGTTTGCAGAGTCCTAATTTGACCAACCATGCAACTATTTACAGACACATCATTGTTTAGGCTTAGACAAGGATCACATAGGAAAGGTTGCTGTATTCTTCCCATCTCAATGTGTACGACAAGGCTGGCACTGTATCTGGAATTACATGTGATGCCAACACACACACATACACACACACACACACACACACACACACACACACACACACACATACTAGGGTTGCCGCCTTTTCAAATGTCAAAAGTGGGACATTTTTGTAGACATGTCATATTTTGCAGGACAAAACATACCCTCGACTAGTACAAAGGATAGAACTTCACTTTATTGCCAAAATAACATCTTATTTTTGTAGCATTTGAGTTGCTTTATGCTATTTCTTATAACATGTAGGTATTTCAGATAAAAAAATAACTGTTTTATGCAACTATTAAAGAAAACTTAAGAAATATTTTTGTCCTAAAATCTCAGGACATTTGTCATTTTTTCAATTTTTTCGCAGGACACAACTGCCCAAAGAGGGACTGTCCCTCGCAAAGTGGGACAGGTGGTAACCCTAACACATACACACACACACATACACATACACACATATATACACATACATACATACATACACACACACACACGCACACACACACACACACACACACACACACTCTTTCTGAACATAACATTATTTCAGCTTACTCACCAACCCTCTGTTCGAGCACTGCTGCGAGACCTTCTAAATAAAATCCTTGCCGAAAATAACATCCTTGCTGAAAATGAAGCGAGACCTAAATAACAATAAAGCCTTATCGAAAATGAAGCCTTCTAACCAACAGTAAATCCAGCTGGTTTGTTCCCGCTCACAAAAGCATTTGAACCAGCTGGAAATATGTGCTCGGTGAGCTCCATTCCGACTGGCTGGTAGCCCTGATGAGCTGATGTCATCGCGCAGCTAAAGCGCGAAAAATAAAAAAAAAAAAGTGAAAAAATAAAAAGCTACCCCCTTCTAAATAAGTTGTACTGAAATCAGTACAGTGCGTATGCCTCCCGACGTCCCTGATCAGAAGCAGACTAAAACAATAAGAAATCCATCTTAAAATGAACGCGTTTAAAATTAAATATAAGCACTAATATTTTTCTTACTTTTTGCTTCTTCCTTCACATTCCCTCGCCTGATGCTGTGAAGCATCATTCCGATCATGTTTCTTCATGACTGTACAGTGACTACAGTTTTTCATGAGTGGATACTTTTTCACTTGCTGTCAGTCATTCTGCACATGCATTTTCTTTCTGTCCTTGACATGCATAAATGCTAATCTTTTCACAAATGTAGTCTTATTTGCAATGAAAATATTTCTACGTCGTGATGAAATAAAAAGTTATTTATAGTGATTTCATACTTTTCAGTTGTACATTCTCCATTAACATAAAGATTTATCATATAGCTTGCTAAATTCATGTAAGACTTCATTTTGTCTATTCTAACTGGCAGTGAGTCAGTTTGATCCACTTGTAACCTACTACTTTTCTTGCATTCTAAAAACATAAGGATCAGAGCTTTAATCATAAATAAAATAAGTCCTAATTGTAATTTGATTACTGAAATAAGCATGAAGAATTTTACAATACCCCCTCCCCAACCAGAAAAGAGATTAGTTGGCCATATCCATTGAGAACTGTCATCTTCTTTAGCATGGGACATTTCAGCAACTTTCTGAGTGATTTCTAGATGTCTACGAATGGTGCCAATGTCACCAGCAATAAACAAGGAACAATCTGTTTTGATAAGTGTGCATGTACCTCCCTTAGAAGTAAGGGTGAAATCAAGTGCCATTAGGTTTTATAGCATCACACTGCGCATTGCAGTCATTTCAAGAGTAATCAAGTTTACGGACTCTAAGTTGGCATTACTTGGGTATTTCTAAAAGCTTTAATAACTTCCTTAATTTCCTGATGGATTTTACTGCCCCATAAGAGGGTAACATTCCTGATCCAGAAATAACACCATCACTAAGTTCCATGGGAGCTAGTCCTTTAAAAGCAGTCTTTGAAAAGCATGATAATAAACCCAAGAACATCTGTCTTTTCAATTGGGTTAGAATGTCTTTGGCAAGTGTCCTGCGATGAGCATTACAAATTATTCCATCAGGTAAAGTGTCTGTATGTTGAATAGCTGGAGTAGCACAACCTATGTAACAACAACCAGACTAACCCGTAGGTAACCAAGGATAAGCTTGATCTCCACAAATGTAATAGTACTCATCCAGTGCTGCCTTAACCTGGCCTTCCAGCCCCATCATAAATTTTCCAAGGAAAATTGCAAATGCTGTTTCCAGCAGTCAACTTACAGTTGAAGTGGCACTACTGAAAAGGAGGGTAGAGTTGTGTTTAGCTTTTTGATTTTTAGTGATAAAATTGTGCGAAATGCCATATGAAGTTCTGCATCAGTCATTAGTATTGGAATTAATGGAATATCCTTATCATGTGCAGTAGGTGGATGTGCAAACCCAGCAGTCATTAACATTAAGATTCTTGGCGTGTATGTATATATATATATATATATATATATATATATATATATATATAAGGCAGCAGAAAGTGCTGAATGCAGGGTACCACTAGGGTGTTTTTGACTCAGTCCTAACTAAATGTCTGTCTCTAGTTTTAGTAATATGTTTATCTCCAATAAGGAATGATTCAGTACATATAGTTCTGATCGTTGCAGATGATGATGTACTCAAAGACGTCTTGACTGAAGTCACTGTTGCAGTTTTCCTGACATGGGTTGTCAACACTGATGTCCAGCCAGAGTACTAGAGCTTTACCTTCCCTAGGTCATACATCTGATGCATGACCTTAACTCATTTGATCTGGAGTATAAAGATAGGTAAATATGCATGGATCCCCAGACTGTCTTGCCACCAGCCTGATTGCAGGGTGTGCATCCATCAGACTGTTCATTGTTTGGTTGGTACCTTTGCTGCATTCCATATAAGTGCCCCATTCGGGAACCTTCCTTTTTATTTTACGATATTTTGTCAAAGTTGTAGATGTCAGCTAGGAGGGTTAAGTGCGTGTGTAGCAAGCAGATTCCTTACAAGAACTTGTTTACTGAATGCCTTTTTTTTGCATAGACCCAGAACATCATCACAAATCTTATTTGTCAGTCATTCGTTCTACAAAACCTTAGATCTAGGCTGTCTGCTGTTAGTGTCTTTTTTGAGACCCAGAGTTTTAAATGTTTGGCCCAATCCAAGATGGTTGACTCTGTATCCTTGGCCATCCCTCTGTCACCAAAGAAAAACTTGAGGCCTCAAACAGATCCACAGTCCAATGTTTCTGATCCGACATACCCGCTGAGGTTACAGAACCCATGGTATGTCAAGGTTACTTTTCAGTTGCCCACTACTGAAACCCCATTGGAGGTCAGTATGGCTCCTGAGGTCTTGCAGACTGTTTTTTCTGAGGAACCATGTCTCATCATTTCTGAAGGACTGCATGGTGTCCCTCAAATTTTAGTTAGGGAAGAAGTCCCAGACTCTCTAATTGAGGTAAAGCCAGGAACGGCTTCACCAAACATGGATCTTATTCATAATCAAATAGCTTTGATGACGAATGTGATACATGTTTGATGAAGCTGTTTTTGGTTTTACATTTTTTGCATTTGAGTTTGCCTGCACATTAAGTTGCTTGCACTCTTCTTTTTGTAGATTGCCATTAGTAGAGGTCAGAGATTTCCAAATATCCATGTCTCATCCAGAGAGATGTCATGCCTAAAAAGAAAAAAACAGAAGACTAAGCATGTGGCCTTCCCTCTGCAGTTAGAGAGAAGGAGTGGATGGACTTCTCACAATGGCTGTTAAAATGTATTCAGTTTTTGAAACCTCTCTCCTTCGATCTTCATGACCACAGGCTACTCATCTTAAACCTACCCTAGTTGCCTTTTCCTCTGATGGGGAGCAGGACTATGATTCTGATAATTTTCTGGACCATTACTCTTAGCTGCATTTTCCAGGACAAACCTCTTCCAACAGAGGGGACTCCCCCTTCACCTGATTCACATATTGAGTAAGCTTCTTTTGGCGAGACTGTTCAGAACATGATGAAGCACTCTGACTCTGATTGGCAATCCATGCAGACCTCTGAGGTTCAGAAGTAGCATTACACCCTCTTGGAGAAGGGTATCGCTGCCTCTTCTGCAGTCCCTCTTGTCCTTGGAAGCTTTCTAGGGTACCTTCCTTTCCACCTCTTCTGCACCTGATTCTCAACCATCAGCTCCTAAAAGACCAGTCAGTTTTTGCAAGGTCCTCGATGACTGTAAATATCTGTATAAGAACCCAGTGGCAGATTCTGTTGCAGTATCTCTGTTTAGGTAAGCCCTCTAAGCAGTGCAAATGCCCTACTAACTGACAAAGGTAGTAGGGTTATGGATATATGGCAAAGGTTTGCACCTCTGCTACTGTTACCTTTAGGGCAGTTAATTACCAGACTCAAGTATTTGAGCTCTGTTCTTAACTCCTTGAACAAGTTGTCTTGGATCCTCTTATGGAAGACTCTAAGCATCAAATGCAGGACATTAAGTGCCACTGGATCTGTTATGTGCAGATATGCTTGGCTTCACAGTCAGGCTATACCTGAGGATTTTGAGCCTAAAATTCTAGATTCACCCTTGGACAAAGACTTATGGCTTGGCTGTCAGGCGGCCAGTCTGTTCAATCTCTCCAAGACCATGTAAGACCATTAAAGACTGCAGACAGATCATACTCTGCTCATTTCCTAGATACCATAAGAACTATCCAGTTAAGTTGATCTCCTTCATTAAAAGAGATCCTAGGACAGTTCAGAAACAAAGGAAAACCCCAAGGAAAAGATATTCTGCAAAATCCCGAAGGGAACCTCTAGCAGGGAGCCTTCCCTTTGGAGGCAGAAACCTGTAACTACCCCTGCCGTGTCCCTCCCCCTCTCATCAACCCCATTACTCCCCTTTTTCAAAGGCTATCACTGTCCCTAGCGAAGTGGGAAGCTATTACCACAGACATTTGGGTCCTGTCCATCATCAGAGATGGCTGTGCCATATCTTGGAAAAGCTTTCCCCCCTCCTAGATCCCTGCCACTACCTCCTCAAAACCAAATATCTCTCCTAACTCCCATTATTCAAGACCTCTTGAATCAGGGTGCCATCGTACAAGTCCCGAAAGAATTCATGGGAAAAGAGTTTTATTCCAGGATTTTAATAATTCCAAGAAAAGAAGGGTAGTCTAGACCCATCCTAGACCTGTCTATCTTCAACATTTACCTTAAGGTATCATCTGTTAAAATGCTCTCTTTTCAGACTCTTCTACCTTTCATTCTCCCACAGGCTTTCTTAATGTCATTAAATCTGAAGGACACCTACTTATACATTCCAGTTCATCCCTTTTGTAAGAGATTCCTCACGTTTTTCTCTGACTCCTTAATTTGCAGTTTACTGCTCTGTTTTTTGGTCTTTCCACAGACAGACAATGGTCACATAGTGCCTAGCACCTGTAGTAGCTTTCTTTAACACTCAAGGAGCTCCAATTTTCCCTTTCTTTGATGTCCTTCTAAGCCAGGCTCTTTCCTTGGAAATTCTTCAGCATCTTCAATTTACCTTCCATCACTTGACAAGTCTGGGGTTCACTGTAAACTACAAAAAAATCAGACAAGGCTCCTACACAGGACCTAGTGTTTCTGGGGTGCAGGGTGGACACAAGAAAATGCAAGCCTTTCTTCCCTAGGAGAGGGTTCTCAGTTTGTTCATTTACTTTGAAGGCCTCTCCTCTGCAACCCATTGCTCTACAAGGAAGATTCTAAAGACTTTGGGATTCATGGCAACCACTGTTCCTATGCTCCACCTGTCCAGACTCCACATGAGAAAAATCCAGTGGTACCTGATGTTGTGTACAAGTTATCCTCAATTCAGGATTACCTTTTATGCCTCTTACTTCTCCTCAACAGGTTTACATTAACACCTCAAAAGAGGAATGTGGGGCATGGACAGAATCACACTGAGTGCAGGGGAAATGGCAACCCCATTTCCTGAAAGAAAAATCAACCTGAAAGAAATAAGACCTGTACTTCCAGGCTCTTCATATTTTTGCCCACCTTTGGAGGCCAGGACCAATCCAAGTTTACACAGACAAACACCTCAGTCATGTGGTACATAAACAAACATGGAGGCACTAGGTTTTATCAACTGTGCAAGTCAGCACAGGAAGCATGGAATTTGGCAACACGAATGAACATCATGCTTAGAGCCACATACATCCCTTCTTAGGACAGTGTACTAGCAGACTGCGTAAGTCGCTCCCTGGGGGACCCCAGTGACTGGACTTTAAACAGAGAGGTCTTCTACAACATCCCACTTCAGTGTGAAACTTCTCAGATAGACCTCTTTGCTTCACCAAGCAGCCACCAGCTCTCTCAGGTCTGCACCAGGGACCCTTGTCCCACAGCCTGGTGAACAGATGCCTTCTGTTTTCAATGGACAGGGAAATTCCTCTTTGCCTTCCCTCCTTTGCCTGTTCCAAAAATTCTACTCAAGACACAAAAGGAAACACACAGACTCCTCATACTGGCTCTTTTTTGTCTGATACATGTATTGGTTCTCCCTGCTATTTCATCTGGCAGTGGAAAATTACAGGAGAATTCCGATACAGCCGGACTGGATAACTCAGCAAAAAAAGATTGCTGCTCCACCTGAATCTTACATTCCTCAAGCCTAACCCTATGGATGATAGGATATTACTCCCCCAAATATATCTCTTCTCTGAAGGGGTTGTGCAAGTCATACAACAGGCTGTGAAACCCACTACCAGAAAATCTTACAGTGCAAAGTGGAAAAGGTTTTCCTTCTGGTGCTGCAAATATAGTCAGAATCCCATCTTAGCACAGATCCTTATGGTACCTCTGCATACTTTAGTCAGGCTTAGCCTACTCATCCATAAAAGCTCACTTGTCTGCTGTCAGTGCCTGCCTACCTCTCAGCCCTATACTTATGGCTACATCAGAGGTCAGGCTCTTCCTCAGGAGAGTTCTTCATTGTAACCCCCTCCCCCAAGAAACCCATCTGTCCCCCATAAGATCTTAATTTTATGTAGACAAACTTAACCCTTCTTCCCTTTACACCAGCTTCATCCAGTTCTGTAAAATTCTGTACTTGGAAAACCATTCTCCTCTTGGCCCTCACCACTGCCAGGGGGATATCTGAGCTACATGCTGTCATGGCCATTCCCCTTTTATTATTTTTCACAAAGACATGATGATTCTCAGGGCTAACCCATCCTTCATGCCTGAAGTAGTGAATGAGCTGCATCTCACTCAAACCATTCATCCTCCCATCTTCTTTCCCAAGCACCAAAATGGGGGGGGGTCTTACATTCTTTAGACATACACAGGCAACTCAGATTTTACCTCTTTAAAACTAAATCCTTCAGAAAGACTGACCAACTCTCTGTATCCTTTATGTCCCCTAAGCTGGGACAGTCAGTTTCCAAACAAACTATTGCAGCCTGGATTTTAAAGGGCATCTCCTTTTGCTACTCACATCATGGTAAGACCTTGCCTTCCTGCCTTAAAGCTCATTTCACTAGGGCAGTTGTTTCTTCAGGAGCTTTCCACAAAGGAATAGATGCTAGGTCTATCTTGGAGGTGGCCACTTGGTCTTCTGTACACACCTATACCAACCACTATAAAATTCATAATTTCTTCAGGTCTAGGGCAGCTTTTGCTAGGTCAGTCCAGTCTGGGTTGCTGGACAGCTCTTCTCAGTAGCCAAGTACCCTTCCTTCCTTCCTCCTCTAGTTCTGGAAATCACCTATATGTCAGGAATACTGCAGCAGTGATTTCAGTCAGGTCATAGTACAGTTGTGTAAGAACTCACCATAACAGTAGATGTCCCACCCATCACTTTTGCAGGATTCCATCCCACCCGGCAAAAGGAGCAGAAATGAAATCCAGGCAACTAAGATGTAAATCCACCTCACTTTTACTACTCCGTGAAAAAATCAGGAAAGACGTAATAAAATTGAATCAAACCAGTTAAAATCAAGTATTCCAGCTGGTGATAAGTGCTTTCATTTTGCTAAACATAGAAAACATCAGATAACACTAAATGGAAGTCCTTTTAAATGTCTAGAAAAATGTAGGGAAAAACATATTGCACATTAGCCAATCATCTCAATCTAAATTGACCCCTCAAGACCGCAATAAAGAAGGTGAAACAACATGTATTATATATTCCATCCTACCCTCCATCCCCCTCTTCTCTGTCTCATTTCAATCTTCAGTTGTCTGTTCCCCTTTGCTCATCTTGGATGGGTGCATGGGAGCTCTCTTACCAATTCGAGCTACACCCCTTCTAGCTGACCAGTCTCCTCTCTAAGTAGTCTTCATGCTGCTGTCTTGAATATAGTATAAGATTCCACGTTCATGTATCTGTCTTTATACTCCAGTGCATATGTGCAGAGATCATGTGTCTGATGTATGACCTAGAGAAGGTAAAGCTTTGGTATCCTGGCCAGATGTCAGTGGTGACAACCCATAGATCAGGTATACTGCAACAATGATCATAGTTTCATAGGTGTGTACTAGGCTAATGGCCTTGGAGCCTTTACAAGCCTAGCCCATAGAAGTGCCCTGGCATCGTGCCGCCAGACGTTAGTTCCCAGTGCCTCTATCAAGTAGAACCAGTGGAGTGATCCCCGAGTGAACTTTCTATTTCCCATCCACTCATCAAGATTTTTCTTGAAGAGAGCCAGTGAGGTGCTCTGCTTGACATGTATGGGAAGTCTATTCCAAAGCATGGGCAGTCTCTGGGTTATGAACCTGTCCCTCCAGCATGTTCTGTTGATTGTGGTAATGAGGTTGAGGTCTCTGGGGCTTGCGGTGCAGAGGGATTGAGATTTCTTTAGATGTAGGATTTCTAACAGAGCTGGGTCAGACATGACTTTATAAGTCAAGCAGAGATCGCCTCTTAGTAGACACTATGAGACAGAGAATAGCTGGAGTTTTTTGAGTCTGTCCATGTAGGACATGTGTTTAAGGCCTAGGATCCTCTTCATGAGGTACTTTTGTGGCCTTTCCAGCTGTTGCATGTCTAGTGAGGTACATGCCAAATGGGGATTATACTCTATGATTGGCCTAATGAGGGAAGAGTTAAGAGAGATTACCTCTTTCTTCCTGGATGTAAAACCCTTGCATCCGTAGGACAGTTACTGTTATAACTTCTTACACAGCTGTACTTTACAGTTGGCAAAAGAATCAAAATATAATGATGATGAAAATTACAGTAAATGTCCTGATGATACCTCCATATGAAAATTAAGTTTATCGGGAATGGAGAGTTTTTTGAAGAAATGGGTGTTGAATTGCTCAGTCATGCTTCACGTGAAGTCTATTCCCAAATAAACTCCATCTGGAAGTCCTGGCTGCAAACAGTTTCATAAATTAATTTTGGTTACTCAATGCATTATCTAGTCCATTATCCACAAAGCATGATGAATCCTTGATGTTTGTTTCAGGGGCAAGAAGAAATACTGTTAGTGTTGAGGAGTCATGGAATTTTATTTCTGACCAAGATGATATAGTGGAGTCACCCGATTTCACTTCCAAATCTGGTTTGAAAAGCAAATCAGTCACTTGTGCACTTCCAGATTTAGTTTGGATAGAAAAGTAGAAAGGTCCATTTCTGGATGTCTGTTTTTATTTTTGGTATGTTTGCAGTAGATTCTGCTGTTGTATGGGGGATAATGTTAATGGCATATTGGCTATATTCATCACGAGGAAACGTTTTCTTGATTTTTGTGTCACATGGATCCAGGTGGGCATATCTTCACATTGAATGGCAGTAGCAGTTGTAAGCAAGACTAAATAGGGTCCTTTTCCATCTGTGACATAGGGTGTTCTGTCGGGACAATGATTTAATGTAAACAAAGTCTCTAGGAATTCCCCATCTGTAGGCTGTCTCAAAGCCTCAGATACAGTTTTACGGTAACTCTGCAAAGCAGAAATGAGACTTGCAATGCAGAAAAATAGATTCATCTACATTCTGTAACTCCAAATTCTTGAAGAAGCTTGTAACAGGCATTCTCATGGATTTGCCCATTGGGAGACAACTTTCTGGTGGTACTAACTGCACTTCTCATACTAAATAGAACTAAAGGTAAAGCATCTGACAATTTGAGGCCAGTTTCCTCACACATCTTAAAAGTTTGTACTTTAATTGTTTGATTTTCCCTTTCTACCATACCTGAGACTGAGACTTTTGTGGCCTGTATGGGCAATAGTACTGTGTTTTGGAAGCCCGTGTTTTGAAAATCTGTTGTGTTACCTGACTAGTAAAATGGGTGCACTGGTCTAATTCAGTGCTACAAGGAACACCAAATCTTGGGATTAACTCTTTTCTTGTAAGAACATTTTAGCTACTGCCTTTGCAATATTCTTTGCACAAGGATAAGCTTCTACCCATCTGAAAAAAGTATCTGCTGCAACAAGCTCATACTTAAACTTTTGTGTTTTTGGGAGCTCAATAAAATCCCACAGAATAGTGCAGAATGGTCCCAAAGTCTTTTTTAAAGCTTGAATTGTTGGCTGTACAGTCTTTAACACATTGTACTCTAAACAGATAGCACATGCATTAACAAAATTTTGAGTGAATTCTCTAAGGTGAGGGGCATACCAGTCATTTGAAATTTGTTTTATTAAAGCATTTTTGCCCAAATGAAAAGGTAAATGATGGGCTTTTACTAATTAAGTTAAGAAATTTCGTGGTGCTACTAACCACCCAGCTGGGGTCGTGCCACAAAAGATCTGGAGAATGGCTGTATCCATCACTTATCCACCTCACCTGTTCAAAATTCTTAGTCTGATTCTGAAAATGCATCAATTTCTGCAAATAAATATTGCTGTTAGCTTTATAAAATTTTTGCAAAAATGAAGGCTTAACAGGATAAGACAATACAAAATGTCTTGCTGCCATATCTGCAAAACTATTGCCCCTGAAAATGTAGGAATCATCATTTTTATGTCCGGAACACTTCACCACTACTATCACCACTTCTTTTGTTAACCTTAATACGTTCAGGAGTTCATGAACAAAAACAGCATTTTTAATAACAGCCTATGCTGAGGTCAAATACCCATGTTCTCTCCAAACTGTCCCAAAATCATTTACTACCCTGTGATGATGTGAGGTAGTGCCAGCTATGCCAAAGAGAGTATGGCAGTGCATGTGTAACATATGTCAACATAGCTAGCTGGATTTTTGTAAAGAATTTTATGTCATTTGTATATCAAACTGATTTGTACAAATGCTTGTGTTAAAAATGTATCAACAGTGGATCCTACTGGACAGAAAAGAAATATACATGTATGTCAGGGTGTATTGTGATAACTGCTGAAACATATATATGTTAACAGAGGATGCTGGAAGGGAAGGGGTTAAGCTCGGCCCAGCTTACCTTAAGAAAAATAGCTTGAAATTAAGTGATTTGGTTTAAGCCAGAAAGATTTTATTTCACGGGTCTGAATGCAGCCAGAGACCCAATGTCTGGTTTGGGATCCTGGTGTTATTGTCCTTAGTGGTGAACTAATTGCTACCCTGGGGTGCAAGAGAATGGTTGGATAGTCTCTACAAGAAAGATGAAAGTACTGGAATTGTTTTACTGTCTCCAGATACCTTAGCAAAGCTATAGTTGTGTATTGTGATATATCTTTGCTAGATTCTGTTTCAACTTCTAGTCGGGGCTAGTGTAGGAAGCACAGAGTTAGCTGACTAGATTTGATTTCATTCCATAGCCAGCACTGAAATTATTTCAGATGTTAGTAAGAGATGTGATAGAGGCACTCAGCACTCTGTTTTGGAACTGACAAGACCACTCGCCCACTTTACCTTGCCTTACTTTAGTAAGTAACTAGGTAATTGTAATTCTTCAGTCATTTAGGAAAATAGTGAGATTAGTTAAAAGTATTGTTTTTCTGTATCTGTCTGAGTCTTTCCATCTGTGTTATTTTTTATTTCCTGTAATTTGAAACTCTGGTGTTTATTGTAAATAGATATTCATTATTTTCATGTTTTCTGTTTTATGTATTATGAAATATATCTATGCCTTTCATTCTGACTGGTCTTTTCAAAAATATTTTAACATTGGACAGTAATTGCATTTATATAGAACCACAGTTGCAAAATATCCTTGGAACCACAATGACAAAAGACCAATGATGTCTTATTCTTATGTTCTCCAAACATTTTTTATTCCACAATAAATAGCATAAAATCTCTTAGTGCCTCGGCCATACCCAGCCTTTACAGAGTAAAAATCTCATTTCTCAAGTTCTCCTTTTATATACACAGCATTACTCAATTAATCAATTACACCCAATTATCTTAAAATCAATGAAAGAAACTTTTTCTTAAAGCTAAAACATTTTAAACAAAGCTTTGTCAGTTACATTCCTTATTTAAACCATTAGGTTGTAAAGTGTTATATTTAATAATAAAAATCGATTTTTTTTCCTAAGTAAGTGTTTTAACATTTCTTCACTGGCAAAATATTGTAAAACCTGCTCTAAAACTGTTACTTTTAAGTTCTTAGTATCTCCTAAATGTACTTTATTAAAATGTTCCGCTACTGGACTTATAACCTTGTTTTTCTTGATGTCCCTGATATGTTCTTTTATTCTTTCACTTAAACTTCTTTTGGTTTCACCTATATAATAGTTTCTGCAAGAACATCCTATAGCGTAAATAATTCCCCTACTTGCACAAGAAAAATTTCCTTGAGTTTCAAACTTCCTGTCATTTATTTTCTCAAAAGTTGGCACTGTAAATTGGCAAATCGAACATTTTCCACAAGGAAAAGTTCCTAATCCTGTTGGACTTTTAGTAATGTTTTCTTTTGGTTTACTGTATTGGCTATGAACCAGAAAATCCTTTAAATTCCGTCCTCTGTGAAAGGAAAACTTTAATTCTATATGTGAAAGTGAAGGCACTTCCTTTCTTATATGTTTCCAATACCCCTTTAATAATTAATTTAACCTATCTGAAAAAAGGGTGTATTTAGTAACAAAAAATAATGAGCTATCCATTGATGTTTTATTTTTACAGTTTTCTAAATTTTTATTATATAAATTTCCACTAGTGACTTTGGAACTTCCATAGATTTTAGCATAACTATATCTTGTTTATAGCCTCTTCTTAAAAACATATCTATGGCTTTCTCAGCTTCCTTCTGTGATTCATTCTTATCACTACATAGTCTTTTTATCCTTAATAATTATCCATAAGGAATGGAAGTTAAAGTATGAGATAGATGACAACTAGTGGCATACAGCATCAAATTAGACTGATTAAACTTTCTATGTATACTAGTTTTAATCCTGCTTTTCATTTTTACTTCTAAAGTAATATCCAGAAAATTTACCACTAGTCCCACTTGTGCCCCATCAAATTGAATTTCATATTCATTATTGTTTAGGTACTGCAAACATTCTGGTACCTCCTCTTTACCCCCCCCCCCCCGGCATACAAATATAAGGTCGTCTATAAATCTAAAATATTTTATGATATGACCCCTGTAAAATGTACTTCTATATATGTGTGTGCTTTCCACTAGACCCATAAACAAGTTTGCATACGCTGGGGCAAAAGCTGCCCCCATTGCTGTGCCCTTATCTTGTCTATATAGGCTCCCTTCAGACTCAAAAATATTATTCGTTAGACAAAAATATATTAGCTCTTTGATGTAATTAGTTCTGGGATTATCACCCAGAAAATATTGTATTACCTCTAAGCCATAATAATGTTGTATACTAGTGTACAAGCTAACCACATCTACTACTACAAAGTACATTTCTTCCATCCATATATCTTCTATCTTTTTCATAAAGTCAGAAGAATCTTTTATATAAGATGAAAGTTTTAACACTTCTTTTAACAAAAATTCATGTAAAAAACAACTCAAATTGTGAGTAAAGTAGCCACTAGCTGATACTCTTGGACGTCCCGGGGGTGTTGTAAGTTTTTATGAATTTTAGGGACACAAAAAAATCTAGCTACCACATTCTCTTTACTTACAAATTTGTTTTTCACATCATTAGCTGTAAAATAATGCAATCTCATCCCCTTGTCCAACAACCACTGAAAATCATGCTTTGCTTGAATCAAAGTATTTACATTCACTTTACTGTATACCGATTCATTATTTAAATGTTGCATGCACATGTCACAGTAATCCAAAGAGTTCATGACTACCAGCTTCCCCCCTTATCAGAGGGCTTAAACACTACTTTGTCATTAGTGCTTAATTGTTTTAGCTTCATCCATTCCATTTTAGTCAAATTATATTTTTTTCTAGTGGTCTTAAAGTCATCTATTTCCTTTTCCAATATTATATTCATAGCATTATGGAAATGTATATATGCAAAAATCCTTTAAATTCCGTCCTCTCTGAAAGGAAAACTTTAATTCTATTTGTGAAAGTGAAGACACTTCCTTTCTTATATGTTTCCAATACCCCTTTAATAATTCATTTAACCTATCTGAAAAAGGGTGCATTTAGTAACAAAAAATAATGAACTATCCATTGATGTTTTATTTTTACAGTTTTCTAAATTAGATTAGAAATAGATGACTTTAAGATGTAACTAGCAAAGCTTTGTTTAAAAATGTTTTAGCTTTAAGAAAAAGTTTTTCATTGATTTTAAGATAATTGGGTGTAATTGATTGATTGAGTAATGCTGTGTATATAAAAGGAGAACTTGAGGAATGAGATTTTTACTCTGTAAAGGCTGGATACGGCTGAGGTGCTGAGAGATTTTATGCTACTTATTGTGGAATAAAAAACGTTTGGAGAACATAAGAATAAGACCTCATTGGTCATTGTGGTTCCAAAGTAATTGCATTTATTTGGTGACACTGTGGGCTTCATGCACCTTAAAGTCTTATCCCTTGGCTAATACTACCATTTGTATAGGTATTAATTTTACTAAGAGTAATTGGCTACCATGGTAAGAGCCTTAAAGTAGCAGGTTGGTGGCATTGAATCTACCCTTATAGTCTGGACAGAGGGTCGGTCATAGCTGCTAAATCTGTGCCTGCCTTTCCTGTGTGTTTGTGTTTGTGAAAATCAAATCAAATCTCAGAGGGTGTGTGTGACTGTTACTTGGAACAGGGACACACAGGGCACTGGTTTCTGCAGAGAGAAAGGTGGAGTCTTATTTGTGGCCTGGAGAGAAAAACCCAGCCCCAGGTCTGAGTGTGCTGCCTGTGTGCCTTAAAGGACAACCGCACCCTCAGACTCAAAAAACATATTTATTTCATCATGGTTTGGTGTTTCCTACATTTTAACAGCACTCTGGGACTATTTAGAGCTTTTTAGATATTTTTATATGCAATTTCTGACTCTGACCACATGGGGGCTGGCATTTTGAAATAATTCAGACTGTTTACTCTGCCTCTAAGTATCCCAGAATGCATTGTTTGTCTCCAAAAAATTGCATCAGATCTGCCACGTTTTCCCTTAAGCTGCTGTCACTTCATTGACTTAACAGGCATTCACTGCTGTCTTAAAGTCCCCTACTTTTGGTTAAAATGTTATCCTTTTTCAATGACTACTTCAAACACAAGCAGTGCAAATGCTACATAACAGAACTAAAAAGTGCATTTTATTGCTCTTGCTTCTTAGAAATGCTAACTTGTTTTCTTTTGTGAAGGCTGAAATCTAGTTCTTCAAGGCATCTTCCCTCCCACTTCACACCTACCTTCCCTAGCTGTCAAAGAGCTAAGGGTAATTTGACCCATTATCTGCATGTGATTGACAGCTCACAGCAGGTGACCAGAGTAAAGTACTGTTTTCTTGTCAGCCTTTCCCTCCTTACAGTGGGACACTTTTTTTGTTGCACTTCTCCTGTCAAATTTAGAACCAAGCTACATAGCACTGGGAATAATCACCATTTTGCAAAGCATCAGACTCCCACTTATTTTTGCTTCCCGTTTGGTTAAATAGCTAACAAATGACGCACTATAAACATGAAATATTTCACAGACTTGCAAGACAGTACTAACATGCTTTTTTAAGTCATAATTTAAAAAATGATGGTATTGCATACTTGTTGTAATCTGATGTAGTGTTGTCAATTAATTGTGACAGACATCTGCTTCTTATGTAAAACATGCAATTAATGTGTATGCATGGTTATTGCAAATTTATGCTCTTAGTTTTTGCAGCTGTTACTGTGCTTCTGTCTGTACTTTGTCACATATCGGTAGGGCAATGTAAAGCAATATGACAATACTAAAACAAAGTTTACAAAATTTAGAAATTACATCCAAAAATGAGACTCACCCACACTCACTCACCTCACCACACTCACCCACACACCTCACCACACTCACCACCTACCCACCACACTCACTCACCACTCACTCTCACTCAGACACCTCACTCACCCACTCACTCACCACCCACTCACTCACCACCCACACTCACTCACCACACTCACTCACCACACTCACTCACCACACTTACCCACCACACCTCACTCACTCACCCACATTCACTCACCACCCTCCACACTCATCTCACTCACCCACCCACACTCACCCACCCACACTCACTCACCCACACTCACTCACCCACCACACTCACTCACCCACATTCAACTCACCCACCCACACTCAACCACTCACTCACCCACCACACTCACCCACCCACACGCACTCACCACCCACCATACCCACTCACCACACTCACCCACACCCACCCACACTCACCCACTCACCCACCCCCTACACTCACTCACTCACTACCCTCACTCACTCAGCACCCACCTACACTCACTCACTACCCACACTCACTAACCACCCTCACTCACTCACCACCCACCATACTCCCCCACCCCACTCACCCACACCCACCCACCCCACTCACCCACTTACCACACACTCACTCACTCACCACACACTCACCCACACTCACCCACACTCACTCACTCACCCACACTCACTCACTCACTTGTGCTTGGTGCAGAGAGCTGCCTCTGAAAATACTGTGTGCATCCATTTTTATTCTCACCAGTATCAGTGGTGAGGATTGAGGCTCCTTGATTACTGGCCCAGAGGAGTGACGTCACATACCCTATAAGCAAAGAGTGAGTTTGTGAAAGTAGTAACTGACATAGCTTTTTTACAAGCTTCAGTAATAGCCACAAGTTCAGTTATTTGAGCAGGCACACTTCCATTTAACTGCCCTGTTAGGAACATTTTGTCCTGAATACAAATGGAAAGGCAGCTACAAGTACTCCATCTTCTCTTCAAACATAGGAGCCATTGGCAAAAAGAAGCAACTATGTATTCTGTAACAGAACATCTTTTAAATCTAACATAGGAGGAAGCACACAATTCACAACAACAGCAACACGATTATGAGGTTCTCTTTAATCTGATATAGGGATTAAAAAAGCAGGGTTAAGTTGTGGGCATTAAACAATTTGCAAAGAAGGATTATTAAGTAAAGACTGTTCTTATTTAGACAGTTATGATGCAGATAAGCATTACTTCTTAGTCTTTAAAAGTAATGCAACTACAAAATGCAGAACTGACACACAAGTCTCGTGCCAGAGAATCAGGGCAGCCACAATGTCTATAATGCATGCCATCTTGCCCACTGCTGTAAGGCAGTGGTGGAGGGCTGTTGCTATAGGATCAAGATTTGTGTTAAAACAAAGCAGTAGGTCTGTAAACATCTTTCCTACACTGTGCTAATAATCCTAACACCACTATATTTTTTCACAACAGAAAAGAAACATATTTTTGAATAATCTGGTAGCCCAAGCACAGAAGGGTTTGAAAGTAATGTTATTAATTGAATAAAAGTGTATTCATGGTAGTCTTGCCAGGGTAAAGGTTCAGGGATAATTTTCTTTAACAAATCTAGTAAAGGTTTCACTGCTTCTTTAAAACTAGAAATCCATTGCTGATAGTAAACTGTCAGTCCCAGGAAAGCTCATAACTGTTTTAATGTGGTAGGGTGTGGTGCAGTTGTATTGCAGCAGTAGGTGAAGGCAAAATTTGTCTGAAACCTTTTGAAATAAGATGTCCCTAGTATTGAACCTGGGATTTCCATAACTGCAATTTATCCTTATTAATTGAATCATAATTCTACACGTTGGTTAGAAGGAAGATTGTGTCTTGTTTTAGTCATTAGGGGGTTCAGAAGCTAAAGGTAAATCATCTATGCACTGAAATAGAGTAAATACACATGGAAATTTAATCTTGTGTAGCTGTCTGTACATTTCCCCTAGGGAAAATGGTAGGTTATCCTTATGGTAATCTAGTCCAAGTGTATTGCTACCCTCTGTATGTGAAAGCAAACAGATACTGGCTATCCAGGTGTGTAAGAACAGAAAAGAAGACAGAAGAAATATCTATTAATGAGAAGGTTGTGGCATTTGTCAGTGTGAAGATAGGTGAAGGCTGTCAGCCTAGCCAGATAGAATTTTGTAGATAATTCTGTTATTTGTAAATATTAATGTAAGCGCTTGTTCTCTTAAATGTGAAAAGACTGCATTGGATATTGAACTGCAAAAATATAAAAGCAGTGCAGTCTGCTGTAAAAAAGCTAAGTCAAGCATTTTATGACTGTCTTTTATGTCAAAATTCAGAGCCGATATGTCTAGAGGGAGGCATCCTGCCTATTGTTTTAAGACCAGAGTTAATGTGTAGAATTTAGGTGTATAAATGTCCTTTATTGCTCTGGTTTCTGACCAGATGTAAAGAATGTAAATGTAGTTTCTGTTAGGCTGGGGAATACCAGAAAAGTGTGAAGAATGATGTCATATGAAGCAGCTCTGTGTTATCAATTTAGAGAGAGAGAATCAGAGAGTTCTGGGATTTTTGTCTTGAGGACATCCAACATCACCAGCACTGCTTTGCTCTATATGCAAGTTATTTAGAACTGTGCTTTCTCTTAGATGTAGCTAGGAAATAGGAAGATTAGACTAGTTTGTTTTTCTTTGATGTCAGAACTTTTCTACGGTATTATTTTAAGTATTTCTCTGTGATCGCTGAACTCTTGACTAGCACTGTATAGTAAGAAGTATTGTCTTGTGTTTTTATTATTTATTATTAAATATTTTTAAACCTTTCAACTGTGGCTGTTTTATCTAGAGTTAATTTAAGCTATAGAGTACATTGCATGTATATAGTGATACTGTACCAAGTCACTGTAATAAGCCTTGACTGTTCAGTCACTTATCATTTGGATAATATTGCACACTAATAATTGGACACCCCTTTCAGAAGGGCCTTTGAGTAGCTGAAATTAGTAGGTGGTGGCAGCTGGTAGTACCGTATAGTCTGGGTAAAAGGGGCACAGCTGGAGAACCTGTGCCAGCCTTCCCCAGGAGTGTCTGTGTGGTTGTATAAAACTCTTATCTCAAAGTGTGTGTGTGTCAGCTACTTGGGCAGGGACACAAAGCACTGGTTGGACAGAGAGGGTGCTGGAGGTTTTAGTTGGCCCACTAGGCTGAGATCTGGACCCTATAGCTGTGCCAGTGGGAAGTTTTATTGGGGACCTGGAGAGAATGGGAGCAACCAGCCGCAGACTGACTGAGATCTCTTTGTGTTGTTAAGGGAAATTGTACTTTACTGTGTGTGTATTTATTATCCTTTCCCTATATGGACACCCCTCGCTGGTGTTAGTGGTGAAGATTGAGGTTCCTAGATTGTTGGGCCAGGGCACGGGCGTCACAGTCAGAATAGAACTTAGTATCGTGGCAAGGCTAGGAACTATAGGAAAAGTTAGTTCCTACTGCATTAAAGGACCACTATGGGCAAATGATGAAGAAAACATATATTTTTTATCTTGCCATGATTTACTACACCTCCCAAAGCTGCCTTCAGCAAAATAAGTACTCATTCTAATTTTATTTTGTTTTTACTCTTGTCTGCCCTCATGGGGGCAGATATGGTGATTCCTTTGGAAAGCTAAATCTGTCCTATAATGCAGACTGTGGGGACAAATAGCCCTACCATTTGTTGTCAGACTAGACTTCCATTCACTTACAATGGAACTCCTGAAAAAAACTGCCAAGTTTGAGAGTCTGCAGCTCATGTGTCATTGACTGGTATGCGCTGAGTTTTACAAATGTTGTTCCTACTGATGTACTACACATTCACTGAAAGAAACTTGCAAAAGTGTCAACAAATTACTGAGATAAAAAAAACTTTCACAAGGAGCAGATGTTCTTCGTCTTCCATTGCTGCAGTCCTGACTATTGGGTATAGTCCGCGTCCCAGTCGGCCCGAATACCAGAGTATAAGGCTGACGTCGGTCAGGGCGCATTAGACTGACGTCAGTACGTCAGGGTACTAATGCGCATGACCGACGTCATATCCTCAGTCTTTTTTGCCGCATGGTCCGATGCAGAAGCAGTTTTGCGAGTGCAGGTTGGCGTACTGAAATATTTCCGAAACCGGAGTTTCAGACCGAAACAGAGTTGGCTAAGTACCCGCTAGAACATTTTGGTTTTTCTTGCCTCAGTATTTTACCGGATGTCAGAAAAAGTGAATAACTGTATTTCTTGTGGGAAACAGATACCTCATAGGGATTATCATACCTTGTGTATACCTTGTTTAGGGCCTGAGCACGACGTTGTTGGTTGCCGCTCTTGTGCTAGGTTTAACAAACGCACTATTAAGAGGAGGTTAGACTGTGCCAGGTTAGTGTTTGGGAAGCGTTGCAATTATAAAATGCCGCCGGATGCTCCGGCCCGCCTCCAAGAAGCGCAAGGATAAAACAGTGAAGCCTAGGGTTGAGGAACCGGCAGTCCCGGACGCCGGTTCTTTGGAAGGCTCAGTGGAGCCGGAGGTTTTGCCAGGAGTTTCCATGGAGTCCCAGGCAGAAACTATACTCTTACAGGATGTGCCTTCTCAGGAGGTAGGCCAGGCTGAGGGGGCTTCTCAGGTGACTGTTCTTCCCTCTCTTCCCAAGGTAGTTAGGGCCTCTCCTTCTGTTGCCAAAACTTCTATGAGAGGTAGGCCTACTTCAGCTTCAGTGGGGGCTTCTCCTACCATTTCAGGTTCTGTGCCTAAGAAACATATGCTTAAGATGGCAGAAGACTTGATTACTATGATTAGGGGTTCTATGCCCCCGCCTGATAAGAGGCCTAGGGTGGAACCTGAGTTTGAGAGTTTTGAACAGTGTTCTGAGGCTTCAGAATCTTCTGTGGAAGATTTGCAGGAGTATCCTACCTATTCTGATTCTGATGTGGATGATTCCACTCCTACAGCGTCTCCACCTGAGGATTTCTCATTTTCAGAGACTTTGCATTCCATGAGGGAGCACTTTAAATGGGAAGGCCAGGATTACTCTGACTCCAGGAAAAGGCTTAGGGAGTTCTTGTTTTACCCCAGCATAGGCCTTTAGCTATTCCTCCTGTGTTGAATGTGGTGGAAGATGTTTTGCAGAGGCTTCCTGAACCCTGACTCTTTGCCTCCTGCTCCTGTTAAGCCTGATAGGTATTATAGGGTGCCCAAGCTCATAAATATTTGTTTAAGAGTCCTAGGGCGGACCCAGAAACTATTTCCCAGGGGCCTAAGGGTGTAAAAGCTTCTGTGGTTAAAAATCCTGTCCCCACTGATAAAGAGGCGAGGGCTTTGGATAGGTGGGGAAAGAAAGTGTATACTTCTTCCACTCTAGCCATGAGAGCTTTGAATTGTCAGTTTCACATGTTAAAATATCAGAATTACCTTCTTTCACAATTGAAATCTAAGGTGGATGCTTTGGCGGAAGGTATTGAGTGTAAAGAGTTGCTGGATTTGGTTCATGTGTCCGAACAAGTGGGTAAGCATTCTTTGCAATGTGGTTTTGATGCTGTACAGGCCTCCTCGAGGGTGGCTGCTACCAGCTCTGTTCTTCGCAGGCATGCCTGGTTGAAGGATCAGAATTTAGCTGAGCATGTTAAGACAAGGATTTTGGATGCTCCTTTACAGTCTGATGTGTTGTTTGGTTCGCCTGTGGAAGCTGTTTTAAAGAAAATGGAGGACAAAGCTAAGTCTATGCAAACTGTTAAAGATTTTTGCAGGTGCAACCACCAAGTTTAGTAGAAATTGGCCTGCTAAGGGGTGGACATATCCTGCTTATGATTCTCAGTCTAGGGGTAGGTCTAGACGTGGTAGGGGCAGGGCTCAAAGTTCTTTTAGGCCTAGAACAGGGAGTTCACCTGCTCAGACTTCTGGTGAGGGCAGGGGTCAGTCCTTTCGTAAACAGACCCAATGACCTGTTTTTTCAGCTGCCAGCAGATTCACGTCTGGCAGCTCCTTTGGGGGGAAGACTGTCTCTTTTCAAAGAAAATTGGGATTTAATTACTCAAGACAAATGGGTGTTGGATATTATTCACCACGGTTACAGATTTTATTTCCATACAATTCCCCCTTTCAAAGGCATTCCAGACGTTCCTCCTCTACAAAGAAAAGAGGCTCACAAGCAAGTTTTACAGTTACTTCACATAGGGGCCATTCAGCCAGTCCCTGTGTCAGAGAGGGGCCTAGGATTTTATTCTCGCCTGTTCCTTGTACCAAAGAAGGGGAACACGTGGAGACCAATTTTGGATTTATCTCTCCTCAACACGTTTTTGGACATTCCCAAGTTCAAGATGTTGACGTTACAACAGCTTTTACCTCTGCTGGGCAAAGATCACTGGATGGTAACTTTAGATCTCAAGGAAGCTTACCTTCATGTGCCTATAAGGCTAAGTTGCAGAAAGTATCTGCGGTTTCGAGCTGGAAATTCTCATTATCAGTTCTCTGCATTGCCCTTTGGCTTATCTACTGCCCAGAGTATTCACAAAGGTTCTGGCTCCAGTGATAGCTTACTTCAGGCTTCAAGGAATTCAAATCTATCCTTACTTGGACGACTGCCTGATTCTGGCTCAAGAAAAGGAAGACCTTCTACAGCATCTGGAATATGTTATAGCAGTGCTAAGATGCCTAGGGTATTCTGTGAACGAAATAAAGTCCAGTCTAGTACCCTCTCAAGACATGTGCTTTCTGGGTGTAAGACTGAATACAGCAGCCCAGATGGCCTTTTTAACCCCGGACAAACAAAAGAGTCTGTCACTTTACTTCCATCAGTCCGTGCTGACTGCAAGGACAGTCCTTCAAGCATTAGGGTTCATGGCATCTTGTATTCTGGTGCTTCCCAATGCCAAACTGCATATGAGGAAGCTACAATGGTATCTCAAAAATGTATGGACACAGCACTGCCAGGATTTGGACACTGTCATTCAAATAATACCTTGCATTCAAAAGGAATTTTTGTGGTGGGCTCAGGAATGTCACCTAAACAAGGGACTCTCTGTGACCCGGCCAGAGGCAAGTCAGATTCTAACGACAGATGCCTCGGACATTGCTTGGGGAGCTCATCTAAATGGAAAGTGGATACAAGACAAGTGGCCTGCCAGACTACAGCATCTACATATCAACATGAAGGAGATGTTAGCAGTCCAGTTTGCATTGATGGCTTTCAAGGAGTTACTTCTTCCAGGGCAGGTGTTGATTCTAACAGACAACACAACTGTCATGTGGTACATCAACAAGCAAGGGGGAACACATTCTTATCCTCTATGCAGGCAAGCAATGATTTTATGGGAGACTGCGCTAAGCTTGCAACTAACTCTTCAGGCAAGGTTTCTGCCAGGAGCACAGAACTCCTTAGCAGATGTGTTAAGCAGACAAATCATGGATCCCCACGAGTGGAAACTGGATCTTCATGTATTTCAGAAACTGACAGTGTCATGGGGAACTCCAGACATAGATCTGTTCGCTTCTCCACTAAACCACCAGCTGCCAAAGTATTGCACAAAGGGGTTTCATCACACAGCTTGGAAAGTGGATGCTCTGTCTTTCAGTTGGAAAAACCTTCATGTGTATGCCTTTCCACCTCTACCGCTTCTTCCAAAGGTACTATTAAAGGTCAGACAAGACAGGCCAAGGATGATTTTGATAGCTCCAGATTGGCCTCGCAACACTGGTACCCACTTCACGGAGTCTGGTAAAGAAGCCTCCATGGCCTTTACCTCTGATTCCTCATCTGTTATCTCAGAAGGACGGTCATCTGCTCAATGTCAAGCTTCACTCTCTTCATCTAACAGCCTGGCATATTCTGTGTTGAAACACAGCAGGTCTCAACTTCCTCAACAAGTTTTAAATGTGATTATGGAAGCTAGAAGGCCTAGTACTAGGAGAGTGTACGCAGAAAAATGGAAGAGATTTTTATTTTGGAGTACAGCAAAGAATTTGGAGATTTCAGAGCCTAATTTGAGTGTGGCTCTTCAATATCTTACTGAATTATTGGACAAAGGTTTGTCCTTCTCTTCCATAAAGATTCATGCTGCAGCAATTTCAGCTCACTATGATTGTGACCCACCTTTGTTTTCGCATCCTTTGTTCAAGCAGTTTCTTAGAGGGCAAAGAATATAAGACCCCACGTAGAGCTCCTACTCCTGCTTGGGATCTCAATTTTGTGTTGGAAAAACTTACTCTACAACCTTTTGAGCCTGCAGCTACTGCTGAATTGAAATATTTGTCATGGAAGACTGCTTTTCTGTTGGCTATTACTTCTGCAAGAAGGGTGTCTGAGTTGCAGGCCCTTATGGCAGTGGAGCCCTTTTTGATTTTCCATAAGGACAGGGTATCATTACGTACTAATCCTTCCTTTATGCCTAAGGTGGTTTCTAGTGTGGCTTTAAACCAAACTATTCATTTGCCTACGTTTTTTGCAGATCCTCAAAATAAAGGGGAAAAGATTTTGCACACTTTAGATGTACACAGGCAATTGCGTTATTATTTGAGCAGGACTAAGAATTTTAGGCAGTCTCAGCAGTTACTTGTTTCTTTTGCTTTGAGTTCACAGGGCAAGCCTGTGTCAAAACAAACTATTTCTAGGTGGATTGGCTTTTGCATTGCGTTTTGTTATTCCCATCATGGTAAGGAGATTCCAGCTGGGATCAGGCCTCATTCCACTAGGGCTACTGCCACTTCAACAGCATTTCTAAGGGGGGTGGCAACTAAGGATATTCTGGAAGCAGCTACTTGGAGTTCAGTGCATACTTTCTCTAGGCATTATCACCTTCCTATATACTCTAAGACTAGGGCTGGTTTTGCCACAGCTGTTTTACAAGGCATGTTGTCAGCTCCTACTACTTTATAATTTGCCAGCCTCCCTTACCTCTGCTTTGGGATTCTACCCAATACTCAGGACTGCAGCAATGGAAGACGAAGAACATAGTACAGTTTTGTACCTACCATAAATGTAGATGTTCGAGGATTCCATTGCTGCAGTCCAATTTACCCTCCCTCCTTCCCCTCTGTGTTTAGGGGTGGTTGTGTAGGTGAGTTTACATGCTTATCTTTTTATATATATATATATATATATTGTTGTATATATTATACATGTTTTTGGTGCAGGTTGTTTTGGGACTTGTCTTTTGGGTCTTCTGACATCTGGGGCAAGAAAAGACTGAGGATATGACGTCGGTCATGCGCATTAGTACCCTGACGTACTGACGTCAGTCTAATGCGCCCTGACCGACGTCAGCCTTATACTCTGGTATTCGGGCCGACTGGGACGCGGACTATACCCAATAGTCAGGACTGCAGCAATGGAATCCTCGAACATCTACATTTATGGTAGGTACAAAACTGTACTTTTTGCAAGTTTCAGTTCCTGGCCAGGTTACTCCTCTCATCTCCCCTCCTTCAGTGGGCTACAGTCTCACATTTCCAGCTTTGCTAGATTCAACTATTTTGTCAGCTTTGCATGACAATAGAAATAAAAAAAAAATAGCCTGGTGTGCCACTAAAACTGTTCCCTTGTATGTCTCTTCACTTCTGAATAGCAATTCCCAAGAATAAAAAAAAAAGCAAACTCATCAGTCCAGAGTTTAGGCTAGTCTATCCATTTTTTAAAATGTGCACAGTAAAATATTCAACTTGTAATGCATTTTGGCTGCTGACATGGTTATCTTTACATAGTTATTCTCTTATAGTATAACCTGAACGTATGGTATTTAATGATAAATTTTACTATAATTCTGTTTCTTAACAATGACCTCCCAAGCCTCTGATGTGACCTAGTACTTTCTTACTATTGCTTTATGTAGTTTGTCTTAGTTGTATACTTGTAGTGTGTTTCTCATCCTCTCAGCAACAGACTCCTGGAGAAGCATATACTTTTGTTGAAAGAGTACCAGCAGCTGTAGCAGTGATACCACACTCCAAAACAATGCACTCAAACATAGTACTGACAAACAAAAGGGGATGTATACGTCTAAATCAAGCAGTGATGAAATTGCTAGGGACTTCACTGAGCAAAATTTTACTCTTAATTTCTCCATTTCATAATGCATAACATTCGCACCACACTTACAAAGGCACACCTCCACCTTCCAAAAACACAGCAACCCACACCCACACAACTGCTACGGTTTCTCCCTTCAGTTATTGCAAGCCAAGAATAACACTTTTTAATAAGGATACCTACCAGACAAGTCTGCATAGTGGCACTTGGTCTACCTGCATCATTGCAGCTTGCCCCCCCCCCCCCAGCAACTGCAACATTGCCAGATAAAGCCACTGCTACGGTCCGGTTTCTCCCTACAGTTATTGCAAGCCAAGAATAAAGTACAGTTGTGTACTCTTACCGTAAATGTAGATGTTCGAGTATGTTCACTGTTACAGTCATTACTGTATGGTTCTTCTTGCTGGCAGCAGCCCTAGATCGGCCAGAGTCCCAAAGTCGGGTCCGACGTCGGCTGAAGTCGCTCCTGCCCTGACGTCAGTGCGCCAGGGGTATAAAGACCTCAGCCGATGCCATTTTCCCCAGTTTTTCTTGCCCCAGATGTCAGGTGCCCAAAAATAAAGGCCAAAAGCTTAATCAAAAAGAATAAGCAAACATAAACCAGAACATTCCCAAATATCACCAGCAAAAATACCTCGGAGAAAAAATAAATGTCAAGGAGACACAGACAGCACTCAAAGAGCAACAAAAGAGGGGACAGGAGGGAGGGTAACCCAGACTGTAACAGTCATTACTGTAGAGTTGAATCCCAAAGCTAAGAAAGGGTGGATGGAGAAGGAACAGAAGGGGCGACCACAAAACCCTGCAGGACTGCAGAGGCAAAACCTGCCCTAGATTTAGAATAGAGAGGGAGATTGTATGCACAGAACTCCAAGTTGCAGCTTCTAAGATCTCCTTGGTAGGAACTCCACTGAGAAAAGCTGCTGAAGTGGCAGTAGCTCTGGTAGAATGTGTTCTGACATTAACAGGAACAGGCTTACTATGATGAGAGTAACAGAACTTGATGCAGTGGGCAATCCACTTAGAAATAGTCTGCTTAGTGATTGCTCTCCCCTGTGAGGTAGAAGCATAAGACACAAACAATTGGTCCGATTTCCTGAAAATCTTGGTCCTGTCCAGGTACAAACGAAGCTGCCTGTGTATATCTAAAGAATGCAAAATACTTTCCTCTTCACTTTGAGGATTAGGATAAAAGGTAGGCAAATGAATAGTCTGATTCAAGGCTACTTTTAAAACCACCTTAGGCATAAAGGTGGGATTAGTCCTCGGGGACACCCTGTCCTGATGAAAAATAATAAAGGGTTCTACAGCCATGAGAGCTTGCAATTCTGAAACTCTTCTGGCATAGGTAATGGCTAAAAGAAAAGCAGTTTTCCATGATAAAAACTTTAAATCTTTGGAAGCTGCAGGTTCAAAAGGAGATAAAGTTAACTTTTCCAAAACAAAGTTGAGATCCCAAGTGGGAACTGGTGCTCTTAAAGGAGGCCTTATATTCTTCGCCCCTCTCATATATTGCTTAAGTAACGGATGAGAAAAGATTGGGGGATCCATATTGTAATGTGCAGAAATAGCAGAAGCATGAAGTTTGATAGATGAAAAAGATAGACCTTATGTAACATCTCTGTTAGGTATTGTAAAATCAGAGGAATGTTTGGAACTGCAGAATCAAAACCCTGGGCCTCAGTTCAGGAGCAAAATCTTTTCCATTTACCTGCATAAGATTTCCTGGTGCTGGGCTGTGTAGCTTCAAGAATTACATCCAGTTCCTGTTTGGTAAGGGTAGAACTGTTTAAAGACCCTGGATCTGCCAGGCTGCTAGATTCAGAGTTTTGACGTGGCTGTGCAGGATCTGGCCGTCTCGTTGAGACAGTAGATGTGGAAGTTGTGGCAAAATCCAGGGTGGACCCTGAGCCAGGTTCATCAGGGAGGAATACCAGAATTGCCGAGGCCAGTTGGGAGCCAGTAAAATCATTTGCGGTCTGTCCTGTTTGATTTTCAGAAGTACCCGAGGAAGAAGAGGCAAAGGAGGAAAAGCATATACTGAGAGGTGCTTCCAACTGAATGAAAGAGCATCCACTTTCCATGCTAGCTTGTGGTAGGTCCTCTTGCAGAACGTTTGAAGTTGATGGTTTTGGGGAGATGCAAAAAGATCTATGTCCGGGCACCCCCACGCCTCCATTATCATCCTGAATATCCGAACATCCAACATCCATTCGTGTGGATCCAAAAGAGTTCCGCTTAGACTGTCCGCCAGAGTGTTGTCCTTTCCTGGCAGGAATTGAGCTAGTAAGTCCACCTTGTTGGCTAGTGCTGTGTTCCACAGAGCCATGGCCAAACTGCACAGGGGGTAAGAATGAGAGCCTCCCGGCTTGTTTATGTACCACATCACAGTAGTGTTGTCCATCTTTATCAGTAATTGCCCCGTTAGAAATAAGATCTTTGAAGGCTGTCAGGGCATTCTGTACAGCTAGCATCTCCTTCAAATTTATGTGCAGATGCATTTGGTCCTCTGTCCAGGCACCCTGAAGACATTTCCCTTGCATGTGGGCTCCCCCATGCATGATCCGAAGCATCCGTCATTATGACTTGATTGGCTGGAATGGGACAGAAAGGCCTCCCCTTGTTTTGGAGACAGGTCTCGGCCCACCAAAGAAACTCCTGCCGGAGACAAGGCAAAATTGCAATCACTGTTTCCAGACTGTGGCAATGCTGAGACCATACACTCTTGAGGTACCACTGGATCTTCCACATATGCAGCCTTGCATATGGTATTAACAGAATGCAGGATGCCATGTAACCCAGAACCTGCAGAACTTTTCTTGCAGACAGCTGACTCATTAAAGCCAGATTTTTGAAATAAGAAGCCAGTTGCAATTTTTTGTCTGGTGTCAAATAAGCCATCTGGGTTGTAGTGCTCAGAAGCGCACCCAGGAAAGTAATTTCTTTAGGTTCACCGTGAACCCTAGGCACAAGAGAAGATGCTGCACAAATGTTAGATGCTGAAGTAAAGTCTCCTTGTCGTCCGCTTGGATGAGACAATTGTCCAGATAAGGGTATATTTGAATTCCCTTCTGTCTGCAAAACGCCATTACTGGTGCCAGGCACTTTGTAAAGACCCTGGATGCAGTAGATAAGCCAAAGGGCAGCACAGAGAACTGGTAATGCCTCAAGCCCGCTTTGAATCTCAGGTACCTTCTGCACTCTTGCCGTATGGGAATATGCAGGTAAGCCTCCTTCAAGTCCAAAGTCACCATCCAAGCGTTCTTGCTCAGCATAGGCAGCAGCTGCTGCAGAGTGAGCATCTTGAATTTTGGAATTTCTAGGAAGGTGTTCAATATGGAAAGGTCCAGGATTGGTCTCCATGCGTTTTCCTTCTTGGGAACCAGGAAAAGTCTTGAATAAAACCCTTGCCTCATTTCTGAATCTGGTACCAAACCTATGGCCATCATATCCATGAGGGACCGAACTTGCCGTTGTGCCTCTGCCCATTGATGCTTTGGCAGATCTGGCCATCCGTTTGATCTTGGCAAGGTATGGAAATTAAACCTGTAACCCCTTGAAACTATGTCCAGAACCCATTTGTCTTGGGTTATGCGGCTCCAATTGCGATAAAAAAGAGATTTTTCCTCCCAAAGGTGCATCCAGGAGGGATGCCCCTGGAGCTAGTAAGGGAGAGTCATAATGATTGATGTTAAGTTGTCAATCTCGCCTTCATTCTTGCTTGATGGGTTCGGAGCCGATCCTCGGCTCCGACTCGGCACTTGCTAAGCTCGAGAGTCACTTTTACCAGCTCGAGGCAGCCCCATATCCCATGATGCAAGGCGGTAAGTACCCAGATCTCGTTTGCTGCTTCGCTGATGAGGTCCTCCTTTTACCAGCTCCTGGTAAGTGAATTTTTACATTACTTTTTTAGCCCCTTTCTTCAAAAAAACCTTAAATTTATTAGTTTTAATATAGTTTTAGTCCCTTTCTGACAGAAATTTTCCCTGTCTCCTTATAACTTTCAGTCAGACTTTCTAACATCCCATCCCCCCCCCCCTTGTTAGGGTGTGTGTGTGTGTCTGTTATTGATACCTTTTGGTATATTTAATTTAATTCTTGGACTGGTGCTGTGTGTGTTTTATTCACCATGTCTAAGGAAAGGGTCTCAGGCTTTAAGAAGTGTGACTCGTGCTGTCAGAAGATGTCTCTGACAGACGGTCACACTTCTTGCTTTTACTGCCTGGGGCCTCTTCACCTGCAGGACTCCTGTGCTATATGTCATTCTTTTAGCCAGAGAGTCCTGCAGGAAAGAAGAAATAAATTGATTTTGAGGGCCTTCTTGCCGGAGGGCTCTCCGGCTAAGTCGGCCCCATCTAAGACTTCTAAGTCTTCCAAGGCCCAGGCTTCTGTGTCCAAGCCTGTGGCCTCGGCTCCGACTCATTCAGAGTCTGGTTCGACCACTTTGGTGTCGGCTCCGATCGGTTCCGACCACCATGTGGCCCAGGCATCGGTGTCGGCTCCGATCGGCTCCGACACCCTTACTTTTATGGCCGTATCGGCTCTGGCTGGAGCCGATGCATCGAAGCTACCTGTCGGTTCCGATAAGTTGTCGGCTCCGACAGTTTCTGTGGTTTCATCGGCTCCGATGGTTCCTTCGAGGAAGAGGTCTAGGTCCCCTTCCTTGGAGCCGATACTTTCGGCTCGGCCTCTCCTCTCGGAACGGAGCCATCTGAGCCGATCTTCAAGGTCATCCAGGCTTTCTGACCATGATTTGGAGAGAGTGGTCAGTAGATTACTAAAGTCACAGGCACTGGCCCAAATGCTACATAGTCCGTCTCAACAGACGACTATTAGTCCACACCCCATTGCAGTTCCTCCTTCGACTCTACCCCAGAGTTTGGAGTTGGAGTCTTCGGGAATGGTTTCTGCTACGGCTGAGGGACAGATACCCCCTTCTGCTCCTTCAGCCTCTACTCTTATCTCCTCTTCGAGACCTTCCTTAGAGGGATTCGGTGGCCGGGCTTCCTTGGTCTCCTCCGAGGGGGTGAGTGGCATCGGACCCTTGTCCGAGCCCGCTCTTCCCCTTGGAGCCTCGGCCTTGGTGAGCTCGGCTCCGACATCTGCCTCGGAGCCTTCCTTTTCGGTGGGTCCTGGAGTTCCTAGTTCTTGAGCGGTTCTCTCGGACCTCCCTGGGAGGGGAGCCTTGAGGTGATGAAGAGTGTGCTGGCCACTGGTCTCAGCCAGCAGTCTGTTCCCTTAGCTCCTCCCTCTATGGTGCCTGTTGACATCTCTGCCACTTCTCTTGCTCCAAGATCCAGAGATCCTCCGCCTCAGGTCTCCCCACTGGGAATATCCCCCTCTTCCGAGGATTCTCCTGATTTGTCGGGAGATCCTCCATGAAGAGGACCTGTAAGAGGAAACACGAGACTCCCCGAGTCTATCACTTCAGATACTGACTTAGATGAGTCAGAGGGATCCCCAAGATCCCCCTCTGAGGATGTCTCATTCTCAGACATCCTAGAACTCTTTAAACAGAGGGGAAACTGGCCCACCAATAATCCCTCTGAGGATGAGTCAGTATACCTGGAGGCGTTCGGATCTCGGCCCTCCACCTCCTGGGTGTCTCCGCCTTTCGACCCCCTTATGCAGGTTATTGCTCGAAAGGCGTGGGCTGCTCCTGACTCTGTAGAGCCAGTCCCTAGGAGGCGTTCTAAATTTATTACTGCCCCGTCAGACAAGCAATTCCTCACAAAAGGTGTCCCCGCTGATGCCATGGTGGTGGCGGCTGCCACCAAGAAGGAACTTGCAGATCCTTCCGTACCTGTCCATCCTCCTAATAAGGACTCTAGGACCATGGATAGATATGGTAAGCGGATGTTTTCTTCAGCGACCTTTGCTATGCTCGCTGAACTACCTATGTCACTTCACCAGACTCCAAAGGGATATCCTTAAGGAGCTAGGTGAAGTTGTGTAGGATCCTACAGCTGCAGGGGCTCAGGAAAAAATTGCTTCGCAGCTAGGAACCCTTAACTCCATTGCAAACTCCTCCATGCGGCTGATATCATATGCTGCTGATGGAGCAGTAGGCCGCAGGTACAGGTGTGGCTCTTAGACGCCAAGCCTGGATGCGGCTATGTAATTTTGCAGATCCCTTTAAGGCGTCCTTCACAAACTCTCCCTTTGATGGGTCAGCTTTGTTTGGCCCTCAAGTGAAGGAAACGTTGACCAGGTGTGAGCAGGACGGCTAAACTCTTTCTGTCAGGAGTCCGTTTTCCACCCCTTCTAGACCTTACCCCAAAGGACAGAAGGGTGGCAAAATGTGGTTCCAAAATCCCAAGGAGTCACGCCGGATTCACGTGGTCAGTTTACCCTAGAGGCAGAGGGGTAACAACAACATACGACGCTCTAGAGGCAGAGGGGGTCCACAAAACCAGGGAAACAGAGAGTCTCTCTCTGACAAGCCCTTTCAGCATCCCTGAGATGTTGCCCGGCTGTCCCTCCTTGGAGGCAGTTGGGGGAAGACTATCGCTGTACCCAGAAGCCTGGCGTTCCCTTACTCAAGACAGATGGGTACAGTCGATCATATCCGAGGGTTACAAAATTCCTTTCGAGGAAAGTCCTTTCTATCCCTCAAATTCCCTTCCAGATGTACCACCCGGTCTAAGGGAAATTGCAGAGTTAGAAGTCTTAAAACTACTGCAAAAAAGAGCCATTCAGTCAGTTACAACAGACCATTCAGAGCCTGGAATCTACTCAAGGTTCTTTTTGGTCCCCAAAAAGACGGGAGACTGGAGACCAATACTGGATCTCAGCAGACTCAACAAGTCTGTGAGGAAGACAAGATTCCGAATGGTCACTCTTCAGTCAATTCTGCCCTTCTTGCAGAAGGACAACTGGATGTGCTCAATAGATCTTCAGGATGCGTACTATCACATAAAAATTCACAGACGCTCCAGGAGATTTCTCCGCTTCGCTGGGGTCCAGTCATTTCCAGTTCAGAGCCCTGCCCTTTGGTCTCACTACAGCCCCCAGAGTGTTCACCAAATGCATGGCAGTGGTCACGGCTCACCTGAGACGTCAAGGATTCCAGGTGTTTCCGTATCTCGACGACTGGCTCCTTTCAGCCACCACCAGGCATCAGCTTGTTCAAGCCAGGGATTACACAATAAATCTTTGTTCTCATTTGGGCATCTCGATCAACTTTGAAAAGTCATCCTTATCGCCCTGCCAGTCTATTACTTTCATAGGCGCAAACTTAAACACTGTTCGGATGTCAGCTACCCTTACAGACCAAAGAGTTTCAGACATTCAAAGTCATGTCAGGATCATTCTAGCCAACAAGAAAGTACAGGCCAGAATGGTTCTAAAGGTATTAGGCCTCATGGCTGCGGCCATTACTCTTCTTCCCCTGGCTCGCTTCTACATGCACCTTCTTCAGTGGATGTTGTTCACTCAGTGGTCTTACCAACAACTTCCAATGCGTCACCAAATTCTGGTGACACAGATTTGCAAAATTCATCTTGCTTGGTGGATCACTTCTCCCCAGATTCACCAAGACAGACATTTTGTACCCCCATCCCCGGTAGCCACTGTCACTACGGATGCCTCCCTGATCGGGTGGGGGGGGGCATTATCAGGGCAGGATGGTTCATGGGACGTGGCAACCTTTCGAATACCACCTGCACATAAATGTCCTAGAGATGAGAGCAGTGCTTTTAACGTTGCAAGCCCTCAACGACTTTCTTCCCTTGGGGACAATTTCAGTCCACACAGACAACATGTCTGTAGTTTGGTATATCAACAAACAGGGCGGAACCAAGTCCTACCCCTTGTGTCGAGAAGCGCTCAGACTTTGGCAATGGGCGATCTCCTCTCATCGGTTTCTGGTAGCAACGCACATCCCTGGGAAAACCAACATTTTAGCGGACAGATTGAGCAGAGCTATTCTCATGCCTCACGAGTGGTCTCTCAAGCAATCTATAGTGGAAGAGATTTTTCTGGAATGGGGTCGCCCATGTTGCGATCTTTTTGCTACTCCCCAAAACTACTAACATGGAACGTTATGGTAGGTACATAACTTCTCATTTCCTGTAAGGTTGTGACCTATCTTCCCCTCCCTTGGGAGAGGGGGGCACTCCACTGCTTATTTCTGAAAGGGGGCTGTGCCTGACCCCTACCTCTGGAACGCCTGTATCTGCCCCTCTGAGGTCTGTCCGGGTTCGGAAAGGACCAAGGTTTAGCTGGCCAATTCCTGCTAAATCTAGGGGGTTGTACCTGTAGAAAATCTTTAACCGTCTGCATAGATTTGGCTTTGTCTTCCATTTTCTTCAATACTTCCTCAGCTTTGGCCCCAAGCAAAACATTGTGTTGCAAAGGGGCATCTAAAAGCTTTGCTTTAACCTGCTCAGGCAAACTTTGCTCCTTTAACCAAGCATGCCTTCTAATAACTGTGCCAGTTGCTGAAGCCCTGCAAGAAGCCTCCAAAGAATCAAAACCACAGTGCAGGGTATGTTTATCCACCTGCTCAGTAGCATGCAATAAATCCCTTATTGTCTGCACCACCAGTAACAGCAGACATCTTTTGCTTTAACACACACAAAAGGCATTGCTGATATTTTAACATATGAAATTGACAATTCAAAGCTCTAATAGACAATGTAGCAGAAGTATAAACTTTTTTGCCCCATCTTTCCAAGGCTCTGGACTCTCTGTCAGAGGGAATAGGATTCTTAGCAGAGGCCGCTTTCACACCCTTAGGGCCCTGAGAAATAGTTTCTGGATCAGCTGAAGGATTCTTAAAAAGATATTTGTGGGAATCTGGAACCCTATAATACCTATCCGGTTTGACAGGAGCAGGAGGAAAAGAATCAGGAGAGAGATGCCTCTGTAAAAACATCATCCACAATGTCCAATACAGGGGGAATAGCCAGGGGTCTATGCTGTGGAAGCAGAAGAAAATCCCTAAGCCTTTTCTTAGTCAGAGTATTCCTGCCCTTCCCAGTGAAAATGCTCTCTCATGTCATGCAAGGTTTCCCCAAATTAATAATCCTCAGGAGGAGAGGCTGAAGGAAGGGATTCTTCAGCATCAGAATCTTCATAAGGAGGGAAGGAATAATCCTGCTCAGAAGAAGAAGCAGAAGAAATTGAAACTTGATCTGAGGAATCATAATCTGGCTCTAGCCTAGGTCTCTTGTCAGGAGGGGTATGAGAACCCCTGATCATAGTTAACAGGTCTTCAGCCATTCTAAGCATCTGTCTTTGAGGTCTAGGACCCTGAACAGAAGGTGCCTGTGCATGCTGCTTTGTCTTTGCTGGAGCCTTAGTCTTTGCCTTTGTCCTTGACTGCAAAACTGGAGTCATCTGTACATGAAGCTGTGTAGGCCTAAAAACTCCCTCAGAAGCCGGTGCCTGCACAGCAGCTCCGGACCCATCTGAGGGAGCAATATCCGGAGGTCCAATCCCTGAAAAGTCTGAAGGCCCCATCGGCTCATCACGGGAGTCGGTACAGGCAACCGGTTCAAAAGTGGCGGATGACAGGGGCTGCGAAAATGCCTCACTGACGACAGCCGAACCAGCAACTGGCTCTGGTTGAATAAAGTCATCCACTTTGGACCTCGGAGGCCTGTCTTTATCCTTGCGCCTCTTATACACTGCAGTAGCCGAATAAGAATCCGACGACATATTGTAATTAAATCTTTTTCCAAAATAGTGGAAGGCAAAATCATACCTACGCCTAATAGTGCGTTGATTAAACTTAGCACAAAACCTACAATTAGCTACGTCGTGGTCAGGACCTAAGCAAGGTATACAGTAAGAGTGAAAATCTTTATGAGGTATTTGCTTCCCACAAGAAATACAGATCTGAAGTAGGATATTCATTTGTCTGCAACCTGTGGGTTATGGATCCGATATCGGATCCGAACCGGCATAGTTTCCAGCTATGGATCCAAGCTCTCAGCTCCTCCCCTCACCCATAATGCCCTGCTCTACCCTCATGACCTCAGATCTTGTTTGCCGCGCTGGTAACTGGATGTGGTTTCTATAGCTCTCAGCTAAGTGGTATTTTCTTGTACAAAATTTGAAATTTTTTGCTTTCTTTAAACTTTTTTGTGTGAAAGTTGTAGGTTCCCTTTGTGTATTGACTGTTTTTAGTTTAAATTTATTTACAGTAGTATATTTTATTCCCTCCCCTCGCTGGTACGTAGAGTGTGTGTGAGGCCTGTGTGCTTGTTATAGTTTATTGTTAAGTTACTTCTGTAACTTTTGAGTAATTTTGACTATGGCTGACCAGCCTAAGTCATTTTTTTCTAAATGCTCCGAGTGTGGCCATAAGCGCTCACCGCTGATGGCCACACGGTGTGTTAAGTGTCTTGGGGTTGAACACCTCACATCTGGCTGTTCCATTTGTGCAGGGTTCAACCCCAGGGCACTGAGGGAGCGGAGGTCCAAGCTGGTCCTGGCGGGTCTTTTACCGCCGGACTCGGCTCCTTCGGGACTCCTGCGGCTGCAGCTGTTCCCCCTGTAGCACCCCCTCCTGCTCCTGGGACTCAAACTCATACTTCAGGACAGGAGAGGGATGCATCTAAAAAGGACCGGAGGGAGAAGCACCTGGCGGGCCGAGACCTCTGTTTGGCCCGCCTGCCAGGCTTCTCCCCGGCTTCTTGTTGAGCGGTCTCCTCCTTCGGCTCCGGTCACCTGTGTGCTTCTCACGGGTCCTGAGGAGGAGGAGGCTATCGAGGAGGCATTCCAGGCCTACCTCGGTAGCCTCGTCGAGATCTACCCATAGCCTTTCGATGCTGATCTGGACGGATGATGCGAAGGTTCATCCAGGCCCAGATGCAGATGGGAGTGCTCTTGCCTCCCCTCGGGAGCTCAACACCCTTTTCAAGCCTATTGCTCCTTCTCCGACCCGCTTCCGGGTTGAGCAGCTGCCGAGCAGCCGGAGCCGGGGAGGTCGGATCCGATAGTACTGGGTGCCGGATCCGACCATGCCCGTCGGACCCGATCTCTCGAGCCTGGATCCGAGCCGGATCCGGGATTAGTGCTCCCGGCGCCGTCTGTGTCGGGCGCACTGTCCCGGATCCGAGTGCCGGCGCGCTCCGATCCACTCTTCGGATCCGAGGGGAGCCGATTGCCGGATCCTTTGGTCGAGGTCGGCTCCCTTCGGCTTTTGATGTAGTGGAGAGGGCTCTGTTGAGGGTCTCGGACCCCGGCACTTGCCGGCTCCGTCCCGCTCCCTCTGCACTGGGCCAGGCTTCCACCATCCGGCCCCTGGGACAGCCCGTTTCTGTGCCCCAAGTTGCTCCTATGGAGCAAATTGCTGCTGAGGACTCCTCTGACAGCCCCCAGAGGAGGCTCCTCGCAGCATACGCAAAAGGAGGCACATTGACTCCCTGAGTCTCTCACTGAAGACACGGACTTGGAGGAAGGAAGGCTCCCCACGGTCACCCCGAGGATGTCTCCTTGGAGACATCATGGAAATGCTCCGTATCAGGGGTGGTCTGCCCCCAAGTCTTCCTCGGACGAGTCCGTGTTCTTGGAGGCATTGAAGCGGGCCCGTCTACCTCTTGGGTGTCCCCCTGCCGACCCCCTGGTGGACCTTATTACCACCAGGGCGTGGAAGGAACCGGACACCGTGGAGCCAATTCCCAAAGACCTGACAAAATCCTTAGCCCGCCTTCTGACAGGACCCATTGGAGTAAGGGGCCTCCTGTAGATGCCATGTTGATGGCGGCGGCCACAAAGAGGAACTGGCTCAGGAGAGTCCCTCAGTCCACCCACCGAGCAAGGAGTCTCGGATGATGGACCGCTTGGGAAGCGGATGTTCAGTTCGCGACCTTTTCGGTAAGGGCTGAACTATTTGGCACATGTTATTCGGATGCAGCGAGACCTTATTAAGAATGCGCTGCATCCTCTGAGTCCATTTCGGAGGAGGACAGAGCTCTGCACTCCACCAAAATGGCCACTCTAAGGTCAGTCACAAATACTTCTATCGGCTACTCTCCCATGCTACGGGCGCCGCTAGAGCTGCGAGGACAGGACTGGTCACTAGGCGTCAGGCCTGGCTCCGCCAATTTTTCTGAGCCCTTCAAGGCGTTGCTTAACGCCCTTTGATGGTTCTGCTCTGTTTGGCAAGACCGTTCGCGAGAAGGACGGAAGACGCTGTCTGCCGGAATGAGCTTCTCTGCACTTTTCTCTGCACCCCAGAGGCCCTATTCTAGGAACCAAAAGGGTCAGAAGAAGATGTGTCCGGAAGTCGCAGCAGTCCCAGCCTGCTCGACGACAACCAGTCCTTCCGTGGCAGAGGAGGACAGGGAGGACGCCCTAGAGGCAGAGGGGCTCCCAGAAACTTCGGGTCCAGGGAACCTTTCTCTGAACGGCTCGCAGCAGCCCTGAGGGGCTGCCCGACTGCTCTACTCTGGAGGCAGTCGGGGTTTTTCGGGCACCTAGCGGCATGGGAGTCCATAACATCGGACCGCTGGGTTCTCCAAATCATATCCAGGGATGTCGCATTCCTTTCCTTCACCTTCCAAAGATGCAGTCCCTCCCAGACGTACCACCCGGTCAAAGGAGGCCGCTTAGCAGAAATTGGCCATCTGCTAGAGAAAAAAGAGCCATCCAGCCCGTTCCCCAGACCAGATCGGATCAGGGTTCTACTCCAGGTTCTTTTAGTGCCAAAAAGACGGGGAACTAAGACCAATCCTAGACCTCTCTCTCTGAATCTCTGCAGTCCCCCAAAAAAATTTCGAATGGTCACTCTACAATCTATTCTCCCCTTCTGGGAGAATGCCACTGGATGTGCTCGATAGATCTCAAGGACGCAGACTACCACATCCTAATGGACAGGCCCAGGAGGTTTCTCCGCTTCGGCTGGGAGCCAGTCACTACCAGTTCGGGTCCTTCCCTTTGGTCTTACCACAGCCCCAGGGTGTTTACCAAAGTACTAGCAGTGGTGGCGCCCACCTGAGGCTTCAGGGGTGCAGGTCTTTCCCTACCTGGACGACTGGCTCCTTACCGCCAACAAGGCATCTACTTCTCTCGGGCGAGACTCCTTTCTCCATCTTGCTCCATTTCTGGGCATCACAATAAATACAAAAGTCCAACCTGGCACCCACTCAGCTCTTAGATTTCATAGGGGCCAGACTAGACACAAGGAGTTCTGAGCCTTCCTCACTGCGGACAGGATTCTGAATCTGCAGCTCCAGGTGCGGGCCATTCTCCATTCATGTTCTGTTCCAGCGGAGTTGGTCCTGAGGGCTCTAGGGTCCATGGCTTCGTCGATAGCTCTTCTTCCTTGCAGGCTTGCCAGGCTCAATATCGCATTCTACAGTGGGGAGCTCTTAGTACAGTGGTCTTACCTTGCTCTCCCATGTATCATCCCATAGCGATCAGCAAGGCTTGCAGCGGTCCCTCTTGTGGTGGCTCCACTCCCGGATCTCCACGAGGGTGCCCATTTTGTGCTTCTCCCCTCGCCACGGTGACCACGGACGCTTCCCGCCGGTGGGGCACTGGGCGGACAGTCCAAGGCACGTGGAGCGATACAGAGACCTTACTGCATATCAATGTTCTAGAGATGAGAGCTGTGCTCTGGCGTTGCTAGCACTTCAGGACTTTCTTCCCTTGGGAACAATTGCGATTCAATCGACAATATGTCTGTTGTCTGGTACATCAACAAGCAAGGGGAACAAGGTCTTACCCTCTTTGTCGAGAGGCCATGAGAGTTTGGGAATGGGCAATCTCCACCAATCGCTTTCTCATAGCAACGCACATTCCGGTCGGTCCAACATCCTAGCGGACAAGCTCAGTCGCACCATTCTGACCCCGACAGTACGAGTGGTCTCTCAATTGTCAAGTAGCGCATATTCGCACGGTGGGGAACCCCTTCATGCGATCTTTTTGCCTCTCCCTCAAACACCAAGTCGACAGTTTTTTCGGCTCTGATACCTCCTCCCGGAGGTACCCAAGAGACGCTCTGGTGCATGCTTGGCCACCCGGTCTTCTGTATGCCTATCCACCCTTGCCTCTGATGCTGCAAGTTCTTCAGAAAGCCTCTCGGGTGTTGCAGAATGATTCTCATTGCTCCGTTCTGGCCTCGACAGATCTGGTTCCCCTTCCTAAGGTCTCACTCTGTGAATCCTCCTTGGATTCTAGATCCTATTCGGATCTGATATCCCATCCATCCTGCATTCCTCCTCCGAACCTGGACAGCCTGAAGCTGACCGCTTGGCTGCTCCAGTTCCACTCTTGATAAGGACTCGGTATCTCTTCTCGGTAAAGGCTATTTTGGTGGCGGCTCATAAACCAGCCACTAGAAAGGTTCACGAAGCAAATGGAAGCTTTCGTTTCTGTGTGGGCGGAGCGGCAAGGCCTAGATCCCTTCGGTTCCTCCCGTAGTGCTTGATTTTCTAACCTCTCTCTTTAATGATGGTGCCAGCAGTTCCACAGTCAAAGTTCAACTGGCGGCAATTTCTCACTATCACATTGGTCAAGAGTCTAATCCTCTTATGTCAGCCAAATTGTGCAAAACTTTTCTTAAAGGTACTTTCCTTCTCAGGCCCCTATTAAGCAAGCAGTTCCTCCTTGGGACCTTTCTTTGGTCCTACAGGCCTTGACCGCTCCCCTTCGAGTTGGCTACAGTGGACCTCAAATTCTTGTCTTACAAGACAGCCTTTTTGGTAGCCATTACATCAGCCAAGAGAGTTTCTGAACTTCAAGCTTTATCAGCTAAACCTCCTTACTTGGTTTTACCGTATCGACCGTGTCTCCCTCAGGACCAACCCGTCCTTCCTTCCTAAAATCGCTTCTGAAGCAAACATCAATCAATCCATTAACCTCCCTGTTTTCTTCCCTAAGTATGAAAACAAAGGTGAATATAGGCTACACTCACTAGATGTTCACAGGCAACTAAGATTTTATCTCAACAGGACAGCTGGTCATAGGCAATCCGACCAGCTGTTTATTTCCTTTGCAAAATTCAATTTGGGCAAGCCAAAGTTTCTTTCCAAAGTTTCTCTGTCCGCTGGATTTCACAGTGCATTTTATTGGCTTATCAAGCGTCAGGAAGGCCCGAGGGTGTTCATGCCCATTCAACCCGGTCAATATCTACCTCAGCAGCCTTCAAGGCTAGGATTCCTCTGATGATATTTTGTGCAGCAGCTACATGGGCTTCGTCTCATACATTTATTTCTCACTATAAGTTGGATCTTGCATCCAGGGGTAGAGCATCCTTTGGCTCCGCGGTGCACCGGAATATCCTTCCATGATGGGCCCAAGATTCAGGTAGCTGGGGACTCTGTCCCACAGGTTGCAGACAATGAATATCCTACTTCAGATTTAGAAGTTATGTACTCACCATAACGTTCCATCTGAGTAGGTGTATTCATTTGTCTATCCCATCCCTCTATCCCCTGGCCTTTCAGTTTCCTGCATATTACTGGTTACCCTTTTGAGGGTATTGTTGCTTAAGCATTTCGATCTGAGGTCATGAGGGTAGAGCAGGGCATTATGGGTGAGGGAGGAGCTGAGAGCTTGGATCCATAGCTGGAAACTATGCCGGTTCGGATCCGATATCGGATCCATAACCCACAGGTTGCAGACAAATGAATACACCTACTCAGATGGAACGTTATGGTGAGTACATAACTTCTAATTATTAACTTTTTCTGACATCGGACTGGAGCAAGAAAAAGGTTTCCCCAACGGGGTACTTAGCTCAAAAGAAGAAGTCTTCAATTCAAAAGCCACCAAAAGCAAACAGGAGTCGGCCGACCTGCACTTGCGAACTGCTTTGCAACGGGCACCGCACGGCAAGAAAGACTGGGGAAAATGGCGTCGGCTGAGGTTTTTATACCCCTGGCGCACTGACGTCAGGGCAGGAGCGACTTCAGCCGACGTCGGACCCGACTTTGGGACTCTGGTGGATCTAGGGCTGCTGCCAGCAGGAAGAACCCTACAGTAATGACTATAACAGTGAACCACGAAGAACATCACTTTTTAATAGATACCTACCAGACAATTCTGCATACGTGATTGGATATTTACAGTTCTTGTTATTAGCAGATGTGGTCCTTAAACAGTTATGTTTTAACTATTGTGACTGGTTATTTACATTTCCTTTTACAGCACATTTGTTACTTTTACTAGTTATTTTTTAAACATTGTTTTGGCCGGCATGCACACCTGCAAGGCCCCTAGCTTTGTCTATTGCCACTGGGTGGCATAACTTAACAATATACTTGCTGTATCTTGTCCCAAATAGATCTGCCTCCACACTGAATACTTGTAAAGTAAGGCAAGTACCATTTACTTGGTGTATTTTGTCCCCAGATAGATTTACCTTCCTTTGTATTACTTGCACACCAAGGCCTTAAAGTAGTGTTTCTGCAACTAACTGCTTACACTCCTAATTTCCGGCTTCAACCTCTTCCTTGCTTACACTTACATTACAGCTCCAAGGCTTCCACTTCTTATGCTGATTACTTTTCTTTGCAGTTTTCTGTGAGGGGGCGGGCCAGATCTCTACCGGCTTTTTCTGGTTATAACTTCCCCCATTTTGTATCTCCCTCCTCCCCATGCACATTAACTAGTCTATATTAGTGGGTCTCCTTGAGCGGCGCCCTTTTGAAAGTTATCTTTTGACCTGCTTGTGGTGAGGAAGCTTCCCCAGACCTTTTTCATTGTGATTGCATCAATATAAGTAAATTTAACTAGTACAATACAGCCAAACAGACACATTTGGTGTAAACAGAAACAAGTGGAACGATACATTTGGTGTACAAAGAAAAGAAACAAGTAAGCCCGTTGATATAATTGAAGTTAGTGTTAGCCCCGCTGCGCTCCGGCTCACTCCGCTCCCCTCCCTGCTTCCTATTCCCACCCGCCCCACTAGTGCTACATTTCAACTGAACTTAGCCACGCCCATCATGCTAACCACCAATCACTGAATCTGCCCCACCCCTGTACCCATTTCCTTCTCTTCCACTATTCCACATCCTGTAAAGCACAGTCTTCCATCTAACTGCCTTACAATCACAAACAACACCTCTCATCATCCACCACACCCACCCCATCCCAAGCAGATCTCTCACTCATGACCAAACCCAACCTACCCAAACCCACATACATACATACACCTCTTACTATTGCTCATAGGTGTATCCACACTCCCACTGCTAACTTCTATCACCAACCACCAAAAACAACTTAATTTTATCCATATACCAAGAAAAACTACTTCCACTGATATAACTACAACATACCCTTTTACTCAACTAGTCCCACATCACTACCAAACCTTCTTTATTCACCACTATGCACACAGATCACAGCCATCACACTACCAGTCTCAAACAACTATAAAGAACTTTAAGACCCTAAGCAAACTACTCAATCTCTGTTTTTACCTCAGAACCTAACTCATTAGCTGCGGTGATATACACCCAAACCCAGGCCCTGAAAATCAAGGAGCCCCAACCCTCAACCTGAATGATACCCTACTCCACCGAGACAAATCCACGCTCCTCATTTTAAATTTAAATGTTAGGTATACTAAAAGTCCACGACCTTCATGCACTCCTCTCCTTTTATCAACCTGAGATAGTCATACTAACAGAGACTTGGCTTAAACCAGGCAACCACAACAATTAAATCACTCTACCAGGTTACAATATAATTCGTAGTGATAGAATAGGTAAAAAAAAAGGGGGGGGTGTTGCTGTAGTGTATAAATCTCACATCATCCATGAGAAAGTAGACATAACAAACCTAGACCTCATAAAGTTGAACTCACTCTAACAAAACTAAAACTTAATGATAATAAACGCATCAACATCATAGGGTGCTACATCCCTCCAGGCAACAATATCCCCATTACAGAAAAACTCCTAGAATGTATATCTAACTCCCTCCCCCAGGAAAGCATAGTATTAGGAGACCTTAATACTGACTGGCAAAACTGTTCCAGTCATAAGCCACTCTCCCATATTAACGTAGATGGCCTAACCCAACTCATCACTTCTCCTCACAATAACAGACAAGAGAACCAAACATCAATCCACTCTAGATTGGATACCCGTATCCCACCCATCACTGATATCCCTAGCAGGATGTCTACCAGACACCTCGTGTAAGTGCTTGTAGAGTGCATTTGTGTAGGATTCAGCAGTCATAACTGTATTGTCCATCTCCATGGGTGTCATGAAGTTCGCCACTTCTGTCTTAAGAAGCATGAAGTTGGCATTGGAGAATTTTTTTACTGTGGTTTCCTTAATGAGGAGTGAGGGCAGGATGTGGATATCTAGGGTGATTAGCTTATGGTTGGATCTGACCAACAAGGAGTTGACTTCAGGATGTAGCCTTGGAGTAGTCCTAGGGAGACTGGTAGGGAGGGGGAGAGTTGGTTTTTCCACATAACAGCTTGTTTCCTTCCCTCTAGGTAGTTTTTGAACCAGGAGATGGCAGGGGTGGTAAGGTTTAGAGGTGCTAGTGAAAGAAGGAGTTTATTGTGGTTAACCATATTGAATGCTTTGGACAAGTCAAGGAAGGTGGCAGATACAAGGAATCCATTGTTTCTGTGAGTATTGACAATGTTGGTGAAGGTGCTATGGAAGGGTCTAAAGCCATGTTGTTGTGTTGCTTTTAGATTATTTTCTAGGAGATATTTCATTAGTTGCTTGTGTATTACCCTCTCTAAAATTTTAGATAAAGGGGGTAGTATGGCTATAGGGCGGTAGTTACTGAGTTCCAGGGAGGTTCCCCTTTTATGTAGAGGGATGATATGTGATATTTTCCATAGCTTGGGTACTATGCACTCGGAGATGGACCTGTTAATTAGGATGGAGACAGGATATGATATGGCTTCTGCAGCCAGGTGGAGGTATTCAGCGGGTAATTTACCTGCAGCTAGAGACGTTGGTTTGAGCTTGTGGAGTAGTTTTTCAATGGATTTGGTTGGTTCTGGGTGGAAGCTGAACTTGAGGCAATTGTTAGTTGGGGGTGTGGGGTGGATTTGCAGAGATGGGGATGTTGTCATAGGGTTGGTTGTTTGTAAGGGTCTGGATGGTTTCCGTAAAGTATTTATTAAATTGTGTGGGGATGTCTTCTTGGTTATCCTCTATTTTTGAGGTTGGGGTAGTTGTTTTACCTGGTTGTAGAATAGAGTTAATTGCTCCCCAGAATTTTTGTGGGTTGTTCCTGTGCTTATCCTGTAACTTTTGGTAGCAAGATGTTTTGTCTGTTTTGGTGATTTTTTTGGCTTTGTTATGTAGTTCAACATATATTTGTTTGTTCAATTGGGGTTTATTGTTTAGGTAGTTGGTCCAGGCCTTGTTTCTTTTTTTGAGGAGGGATTTTGTGTCTGGGGCTAACCAGGGGGTATATTTAGTTTTAATTCTTGTTGTTCTGGTGGGGGCATGATGATTAAGGGTGTTTCAGAAGGTAGTATTGAAATATAGTACAGCTTCATCAAGAGGTAGGTTTTTAAGGAGGGCCCAGTTGCACATTTTTAGGTCGTTTATAAAGTTGAAGCAGTTAAAGTGTTTTTTGTTTCTAATTAGGCATGTAGATATTTGGGTCAGTTGTGGTGATTTTGATCTGAGTAAGAATTTGGCTTGGTAACTACTTGGTGTCTGGTAGACACCCTGCTAGGGATATCAGTGATGGGTGGGATAAGAGTATCCAATCTAGAGTGGATTGATGTTTGGTTCTCTCGTCTGTTCTTGTGGGGGGAAGTGATGAGTTGGGTTAGGCCATGTAAGTTAATATGGGAGAGTGGCTTATGAATGGAACAGTTTTGCCAGTCAGTATTAAGGTCTCCTAATACTATGCTTTCCTGGGGGAGGGAGTTAGATATACATTCTAGGAGTTTTTCTATAATGGGGATATTGTTGCCTGGAGGGATGTAGCACCCTATGATGTTGATGCGTTTATTATCATTAAGTTTTAGTTTTGTTAGAGTGTGTTCAACTTTATGAGGTCTAGGGTTGTTATGTCTACTTTCTCAAGGATGATGTGAGATTTATACACTACAGCAACACCCCCCCCTTTTTTTTTTACCTATTCTATCACTGTGAATTATATTGTAACCGGGTGGAGTGATTTCATTGTTGTGGTTGCCTGGTTTAAGCCAAGTCTCTGTTAGCATGACTATCTCAGGTTGATAAAAGGAGAGTAGTGCATGAAGGTCGTGGACTTTGTTTAGTATAATTAACATTTAAATTTAAAATGAGGAGCGTGGATTTGTCTCGGTGGAGTAGGGTATCATTCGGGTTGGGGCTCCTAGATTTTCTGGGCCTGGGTTTGGGTGTATATTACCGCAGCTAATGAGTTAGGTTCTGAGGTAAAAATAGAGTTTGAGTAGTTTGTTTAGGGTCTTAAAGTTCTTTATAGTTGTTTGAGACTGGTAGTGTGATGGCTGTGATCTGTGTGCATAGTGGTGAGTAAAGAAGGTTTGGTAGTGATGTGGGACTAGTTGAGTAAAAAGGTGTGTTGTAATGTCAGTGGAAGCAGTTTTTCTTGGTATATGGATAAAATTAAGTTGTTTTTGGTGGTTGGTGATAGAAGTTAGCAGTGGGAGTGTGGGTACACCTAGGAGCAATAGTAAGAGGTGTATGTATGTGGGTTTGGGTAGTTTGGGCATGGTTTGGTCATGAGTGAGAGATCTGCTTGGGATGGGGTGGGTGTGGTGGATGTTGAGAGGTGTTTGTGATTGTAAGGTAGTTAGATGGAAGACTGTGCTTTACAGGATATGGAATAATGGAAGAGAAGGAAATGGGTACAGGGGTGGGGCAGATTCAGTGATTGGTGGTTAGCATGATGGGCGTGGCTAAGTTCAGTTGAAATGTAACACTAGTGGGGGCGGGTGGGAATAGGAAGCAGGGAGGGGAGCGGAGTGAGCCCGAGCGCAGCGGGGCTAACACTAACTCCAATTATATCAATGGGCTTACTTGCTTCTTTTCTTTGTACACCAAATGTATCATTCCACTTGTTTCTGTTTACACCAAATGTGTCTGTTTGGCTGTATTGTACTAGTTTAATTTACTTATACTGATGCAGTCACACTGAAAAAGGTCTAGGGAAGCTTCCTCACCACAAGCAGGTCAAAAGATAACTTTCAAAAGGGCGCCGCTCAAGGAGACCCACTAATATAGACTAGTTAATGTGCATGGGGGAGGAGGAAGTTAGAGGAGGGAGATACAAAATGGGGGAAGGTATAACCAGAAAAAGCCGGTAGAGATCTGTCCTGCCCCCTCACAGAAGACTGCAAAGGAAAGTAATCAGCATACGAAGTGGAAGCCTTGGAGCTGTAATGTAAGTGTAAGCAAGGAAGAGGTTGAAGCAGGAAATTAGGAGTGTAAGCAGTTAGTTGCAGAAACACTACTTTAAGGCCTTGGTGTGCAAGTAATACAAAGGAAGGTAAATCTATCTGGGGACAAAATACACCAAGTAAATGGTACTTGCCTTACTTTACAAGTATTCAGTGTGGAGGCAGATCTATTTGGGACAAGATACAGCAAGTATATTGTTAAGTTATGACACCCAGTGGCAATAGACAAAGCTATAGTTGCCTGGGGGGGGGGGCCTTGCAGGTGTGCATGCCAGCCAAAACAATGTTTAAAAAATAATTAGTAAAAGTAACAAATGTGCTGTAAAAGGAAGTGTAAATAGCCAGTCACAATGTTTAAAACATAACTGTTAAGGACCACATCTGCTAATAACAAGAACTGTAAATATCTAGCCACCTATGCCGACTTGTCTGGTAGGTATCCTTATTAAAAAAGTGTTATTCTTGGCTTGCAATAACTGTAGGGAGAAACCAGACCGTTGCAGTGGTTTTATCTGGCAATGTTGCAGTTGCTGGGGGGGGGGGGGACCCGAGCTGCGATGATGCAGGTAGACAAAGTGTGCTGTGCAGACTTGTCTGGTAGATATCCTTATTAAAAAGTGTTATTCTTGGCTTGCAATAACGGTAGGGAGAAACCGGACCATAGCAGTGGTTTTATCTGGCAATGTTGCAGTTGCTGGGGGGGGGGGGCAAGCTGCGATGATGCGCTATGCAGACTTGTCTGGTAGGTATCTTTATTAAAAAGTGTTATTCTTGGCTTGCAATAACTGTAGGGAGAAACCGGACCATAGCAGTGGTTTTATCTGGCAATGTTGCAGTTGCTGGTGGGGGGGACTGAGCTGCGATGATGCAGGTAGACCAAGTGTGCTATGCAGACTTGTCTGGTAGGTATCCTTATTAAAAAGTGTTATTCTTGGCTTGCAATAACTGTAGGGAGAAACCGGACCATAGCAGTGGTTTTATCTGGCAATGTTGCAGTTGCTGGGGGGGGGGCAAGCTGCGATGATGCGCTATGCAGACTTGTCTGGTAGGTATCTTTATTAAAAAGTGTTATTCTTGGCTTGCAATAACTGTAGGGAGAAACCGGACTTTGGCAGTGGTTTTATCTGGCAATGTTGCAGTTGCTGGGGGGGCCCGAGCTGCAATGATGCAGGTGGACCAAGTGCGCTATGCAGACCTATCTGGTAGGTATCCTTATTAAATAGTGGTGTTCTTGGCTTGCAATAACTGAAGGGAGAAACCGTAGTAGTTGTGTAGATGTGGGTTGCTGTGTTTGTGGAAGGTGGAGATGTGCCTTTGTAAGTGTGGTGCGAATGTTATGCATTATGAAATGGAGAAATTAAGAGTAAAATTTAGCTCAGTGAAGTCCCTAGCAATTTCATCACTGCTTAATTCAGACATATACATTCCCTTGTGTTTGTCAGTACTATGTTTGAGTGCATTGTTTTGGAGTGTGGTATCACTGCTACAGCTGCTGGTACTCTTTCTATACAAGTATATGCTTCTCCAGGTTCCTGTTGCTGAGAGGATGAGAAACACACTACAAATATACAACTAAGACAAACTACATAAAGCAATAGTAAGAAAGTACTAGGTCACATCAGAGGCTTGGGAGGTCATTGTTAAGAAACTGAGAATTGTAAAATTTATCATTAAATACCACAAGTTCAGGTTATACTATAAGAGAATAACTATAAAGATAACCATGTCAGCAGCCAAAATGCATTACAAGTTGAATATTTTACTGTGCACATTTTAAAAAATGGATAGACTAGCCTAAACTCTGGACTGATGAGTTTGCTTTTTTTTTATTCTTGGGAATTGCTATTCAGAAGTGAAGAGACATACAAGGGAACAGTTTTAGTGGCACACCAGGCTATTTTTTTATTTCTGTTGTCATGCAAAGCTGACTAAGTAGTTGAATCTAGCAAAGCTGGAAATGTGAGACTGTAGCCCACTGAAGGAGGGGAGATGGGAGGAGTAACCTGGCCAGGAACTGAAACTTGCAAAACTGCTCCTTGTGAAAAGTCTTTTTTATCTCAGTAATTTGTTGACACTTTTGCAAGTTTCTTTCAGTGAATGTGTAGTACATCAGTAGGAACAACATTTGTAAAACTCAGCACATACCAGTCAATGACACATGAGCTGCAGACTCTCAAACTTGGCAGTTTTTTTCAGGAGTTCCGTTGTAAGTGAATGGAAGTCTAGTCTGACAACAAATGGTAGGGCTATTTGTCCTTACAGTCTGCATTATAGGACAGATTTAGCTTTCCAAAGGAATCACCATGTCTGCCCCCATGAGGGCAGACAAGAGTAAAAACAAAATAAAATTAGGAATGAGTACTTATTTTGCTGAAGGCAGCTTTGGGAGGTGTAGTAAATCATGGCAAGATAAAAAATATGTTTTCTTCATCATTTGCCCGTAGTGGTCCTTTAACTCCTTGCAAATCTTGTGCAAATCTGTAAGTATTTTTTCCTGCTTTCTTAACTGGTAAAATAAGAGTGTTATATGGACTTGGAGTTCGGACTGTTGTACCTTGTTGTAAGGCAGAAATGACAGGTTTGATCCCTTTCTCTGCTTCAGCCGACAAAAGTATATTGGACTAGCATAGGCAGGTGCTCACAAAAAGTTTCAAAGTTATTTGCACAGATTCTGTTTCTTTTATGAGCCCTATCTCATTTTCATAAGTAATCCAAAGATGTGATGGGATTGCTTCTAATCCCACCAAGTGTCTGAAGTCTATTTTGATGTCAAAACAGCAAAAAGTGCATCTTTATCTGTACATGTATTAGTTGAATGCAATTCTAAAGATTGATTTGGGATATCAAGAAAAACACCATCCAGTGTACAGTAAACAGTACATCTCAATTAATACAATAAATCTCCTCCTAAAAGAAGTAAAGGGACAACATTTCCTACAACAAAAATATGTTGTTCATTTAGTGGAGTAATTTCAATAAGGACAGGTTTTGTTTCTGCGCAGTTTAAAGGGACTCTGGACACCCCCACTCCATGAAGAGATTCTCAGTGTTTGCTTGAAGTAATTATAGATCTAGTAGCTCCTGTATTGACAAGAAAAAGGAGAGATGAATTATGCAGTGTAATATTGACAAAAGGATCGTCCGGATCACCTGGTACTACGGGGTATAGCTGTGGCTTCTGTTCACAAATGTCCTAATGAGTTTGTTGCCATGCTGGTGGCTGCCAAGTAGTGTTCCACAAGGGAGGTTGTCTCTGGGCTTGCTATGGCAGTTGGACATTTGTCTAACTCATCACTGAATTTGGGCATTGATTTTGCTAATGTCCAGGCTTACCTCAATTAAAACCGATATCTGCGGTTTCTCTGGTGGCATTTGTGTTGCCATAGGGAGTTAGTAATTTTGCTGATTTTTTTCCTGGAGCTTGCGGTTGAAAGAACCTAAATCTACCTCTTCCTCCACAATTCGTTCTTCTCCTTCCTCATCAGTTGGTATTAAACTGTTGGGAGTTTAACATCTATGTACTAACTATTTCTTATGCTCTTTTTCTTTGAGTGTATTATCGGCCTCATAACTGTGCTTGGTTAACAATTTTATTGCCGATTTAAGCAAACTTTTTCAGTATGTTCATGATTTGGACATAATTACAAAAGCAGTCAACAACCCACTGGCTGCTGCTGCTTCTGTAGGTTACAGCTGTCCAGAAAAACCTTCAAAATCCTCTATAATGTGTAGCAAATAAGCATCAATAGATTAATTTCCCTTCTGTACTATGGCCTTAATTCTTGCCCATTTAGGTGTTGGGCACATGCTGTAGTAATGGCTTTTAATAAGTTATTTCTAACTGTAAGAAATCCATCAACTGTGTGATTTTGGGACATTATCACTTATATTAGTTTTCCCCATTTCTTTCTGAAAATACCAGGGGGTGTTGAGACTTTTAATAGTGCTGTCAGAGCTTTGATAGTTGGATTTTGTAGCTGTACATGTCCAAGTATTTTGGCATATTTAGCGGATTGTCTTCAGAGTGGAGGGGGAAATCTACAATGGTTTGAAAATCCACTGCAGTCCAAAAGCATACTGCTCTTATGGTAGGTTCGGCTTCACTGTCCCAGGCAGCTGCAGGATTTGATACCTGTCTAAATGGGTGCATTTTTATATTTAGTACAACAGTATCAGTGGAAGCATCAGAGACGGTTTCTTCCTCTATGTTTTGTTTGGAAGATGGTGTCCATCAATTTTGTTCCCCATGTATAATTATTGGGAACTGCAAAATTATTTGCTATAACTCTTTGAATGTTCATTTTTGGTGAAGAACTCTTATTAGAAAATAGTTTTAATTTTCCTACATGTTTTGCACTAGTTCTGTGTTTGTGTTTGATACAACTGATGTGAAGTTGTCCTATCTCACCTTCATTCTGTACTGATGGGTTCGGAACCGATCCTTGGTTCCAATTCGGCCATTTTCTAAAGCTCGAGGTCTTCAACTAGCTCGTGGCTCACTCCCTATCCCATGATGCTGTAGGGCATTCCCCAGATCTCATTTGCCGCTGAAATGGATCGAACGTCTCATCTAGCTCTAGCTAAGTGAAATTGTTTTTTTCTATTTGTCATCCTTAACTTTTCAAAAAAATTCTTATACAGTTTACTAGTTTAATAATTTCTTTTATTTCTGCGTGTGTTTATAGCGCTTTTATATACACACATTATATATATATATATATATATATATATATATATATATATATATATATATATATATATATATATATATATATATATATATATATGGGTCACCTTCAGTAGATCGAACTTTTACAAGTTCGAACCTCATATATGGCCGAGACCATATGTTTGAACTTGTAAACGTTTGATCAGACTGAATGGAGATCTCCGTACAGAGTGGAACGGGAAGATTTCTCTTTTCTGCAATGTAGTGCCATCTCGGAGTTGGTATATTTAAGTAGGGGAGGTGTGGGAGGTGCAGGGCTACAGACATTTAGTTTTTTTTTTTTTTATCTTTTTTCTTCAGTGTTCGAACTTTTACTAGTTTGAACATATGGTCTCCGCCATATGTGGTTCAAAGTTTAATCTACTGAATTGTGTTAATTTAGCCCGTTTTAATTAGAGGGCTGTGTTTTCATTGTATATCTTCAGCAACGAGTTTTAAAGTTATTTGTGTGTGATTCCCTTGTTGTTCCCCTTGTAGCTCATTTTATTTAGAGAGGTATAGAGCCCACTTTTAATTAGAGGGCTGTGTTTTCTCTTTTTTCTTGGTGTGTGTTGTGTTGTATAGTGTTAAGATGTCGAAGCAGTCTAAGGAGACCAAACCTTCAGGATTTTAAAAGGTGCCCCAAGCGTTCTCAAAAAATGTCCATTACTGATGGACATACTGATTGCATTTATTGTTTGGGGGCACTGCCTTTACAGGAGTCTTGTTTGATTTGCCACTCCATCAGCTCAAGAGTCCTTCATGAAAGAAGGAATAAGCTGATCCTTAAGGGCCTACTTAAGTCTACCTTTTCTGAAGCCTTAAAGCCAGATGAAAGTCCTGCAAAGAAGTCAGTACCCCCTTTGGAAAAAATCAGACTAGGGCTCAAAAAGACCATCTTCTGATGGATTGGAACTGTCTAAAAAAGTTTCAAGAGTTTCAGAGCCCATTGAACTTGTTCATCCTTCCACCTCAGCTTCATCTGTTTTGGGGCTGATGGTGTTGCAAGTTAGGAACCACTCACCTGCATTGGAGTCGGTTTCTCCTACACTAAGGTCACCAATACTTCAATCTGTGGCATCTCCAGCCCCATCCTCTCGTTCTTCCAGGAGCCTTTCAGACTTGGATATGGATCGTCTGGTGCAGAAGCTATTGAAAATGCCGGCGCTGGGCAAAATTTTGTCGGAACTGACCCAGTCGGCTTCGGAACCGACAGGACTCGTCTCTTTTATGTTGATTCCTCCTCTGACCCAGACTGTGTGCTCAGAGCCGGAATGTGTGGAACTGATAGAGGTGGAGCCATCGGGGCCAAGACCTACTTCAGCATCTTAGGCTTTGACTGCTCTGACTACCTCAATGCTATCTGAGGTGTCTAGGAGCCAACACTCCTCGATTGGGTCCGGAGAGGACAGTCGGATCGAGTTTTTATTGGCTTCAGTTTGGGTGAGCGTGGCTCCTACCTCGGTCTCGGAGCCTTTGTCTATGGTGCCAGGGGGATCTTCTGGTTCCTCGCAGCTGGGGGTTTCCTCGGACCATGGGAGGGGGGCTTTCAGAGCTATGAGGAGAGCTTTGTCCCCAGGGGCATCCTCTCTGTCAGATCCTCCTATTCCTCCCCATAAGGCACTGTTATCTGTTTCTGCACAGCTGATCCAACAACAGCATAGAGACCTGAAGCCTCAGGAAGCCCCAGAGGGCGAAGCCCTCTCTTTTGGAACCTCTCCGGAATGCCCATGTGAGGAGTCACTCACATCAGACACAGACCTTGATGAATCAGAATGGTCCCCATGGTCGCCCTCTGAAGATGTCTACTTTGTAGACATCTTAGAAGTCCTTAAGCAGAGAGGTGGCTGGAAGTCCATCACCCCTTCTGATGAGGAGTCCGTTTACCTGAAGGCTTTTGGCTCTCAACCTTCTGTCACTTGGGTGTCTCCGCCTTTCAACAGCTCATGGAATTAGTTTGTCGAAAGTAATGGGAGTCTCTGGACACAGTGGAACTTGTCCCTAGGAGGCCAAATAAATTCATAACATCCCAGGAAGACAAGACTTTTCTCACTAAAGGTGTTCCCGTAGATGCTATGGTGGTGGCAGCAGCCACCAAAAAGGAGTTATCAGAAACATCCACATCTGTCCATTCTCTGAGCAAAGAGTCACTTGCAATGGAAAGATACGGTAAACATATGATGTGAAGTTGTTCAATCTCGCCATTTGTTCTTACACGTGGGTACGGAGCTGATCCATCGGCTCCGAGCCGGCCGTTTTCCAAGCTCTAGATCTCTGAGAAGCTTGAGACACAGTCCCTATCCCATGATGCTCTGCTGCCAAACCCAGATCCAGTTTGCCACTGCAATGAATCTCAAGCTCTTCACAGGAAGCTCGGGCCAGTACCTTTTTTTCTTGTCTTTTGACAGAAAATTGTTAATACTTGTGATAGTTTTTGATATATAGTAGTAGTAGTAGTCTAAATATTTCCTGTTTGTGTTTTTTTTTTTTAGATACTTAGCGTGTGTTTTCTTAGGAGCGGTTGCTCATAGGCCTTTGGCCGTTTCTTTAGTTGCATTTCTTGACAGGGCTCTGTCAGTTATTCTACCTTTTTTTGCTAATACTTGTTGTTTTTGGTGAAATAGAGTTAGTGAGTGTTCAGGGATCTGAACGTTTTGTGCGATTGTTAGTGTTCTTAATATTTGTAAAGTTCAGGGATCTGAACCTGTAGAAATTGTGCTGTTTAGTCTTTTTTTTACATATATCAGAGAAACAGAGATCAGGGTTCAAGCGGTGTGGCTGTGGACAGAAGATATCCATCACCGACCACCACACTTCATGTGTTTATTGCTTAGGGCCTTTACACCTGCAAGAGGACTGTTCCATCTGCCACTCTTTTAGTGGTTATGCTGGAAAGGCGTAGGAAGCTTATTGATAGAGGCCTCTTAAAGTCAGACTTCCTAGAGGCTTTAGATAAGTCTGAACAGACCTCCAAATCTTCGAAGGGGTCGAAGTCCTCCAGGGTGTCATCGGAGCCCAAGTCATCGGCTCAGAGCACCTTGGGGAAGATTCGGTCGCTGGCTCCTCAGCCCTCGAAGCCGAGCACCGAACCTTTGTCTCGGAGCCAAGTCCCGATGTTGGAACCGGTATCGGAGGTTTTAAAGTCTCCGATCCTTCGGTCAGTGGATTCTTCGACCCGTTCTTCCAGGACCCTCTCGGATGTCAATGTGGACCGTGTGGTGCAGAGACTCTTGGAGAACCCAGCCTTGGCCAAATTACTTTCGGCTTCATCTCATCTGGCATCAAAGCCCGACACCCCCCCCCCCCCGTCACTATTTCTGCTCCTCCTCCGAGACCACTCGAGCCTTCGGAGCCGGAAGGTAAGGACCTGATAGTTGTGGAACCCTCGGAGCCGAGGCCTACTCTGGTGCCTTCGGCCCCATCGACCTTGACATTTTCGGTTTCGATCGAAGGGTCTCGGAGCCGACACACTCATGCTGTTTCCGGGGGAGAGAGTCGAACTGAGGCTTCGGTTCCGACGCTTCCTCTCGGGGAGGGCCTCGGCGCAGTTGAGCTTGGCTTCGTCCTCTGGTTTGGAGCCTGTGGTCTCGGTCCCGAGGAGACTGCCGTCTTCTTCGGAACCGGCGGACTTCTTGGGCCGAGACACCGGTGCCTTCGACGCCATGAGGAAGGTCATGTCTGCTAAGACTTTTACCTCTTCAGATCCTTCCTCTTACTCCCCTAAAGGGCCCTGTTCTGTCTGTACATCACAGGTTCCTACCAAGCTTCGAGACCCAGAGCCTCAGGTAACCTCATCGAGCGACCCCTGCTGTATGGAGACTTCACCAGACGCCTTCACTGATGAAGTCCCTAGGAAGAGACTGTGCAAGAGGAGGCATTTGGATTCCCCTCAAGAATCCTTGACATCAGACACCGACTTAAAATCAGAAGGGTCCTCACCGTCCCCCTCAGAGGATGTCTCATTTGCTGACATCCTAGAAATACTTAAGCAGAGGGGTGACTGGCAGTCTCTTACCCCTGCTAAGGATCAGTCGGTGCTCCTGAAGGCCTTTGGGACTCAACCTTACACGTCCTGGGTTACTCCGCCTTTTGACGAATTAATGGACTTGATCACTCGAAAGGCGTGGGAGTCTCCTGATTCCATGGAACCGGTCCTTCAGAGGCCCAACAAATTTATCACCTCCCCTCAGGATAAGTCCTTTCTTTACAAAGGGAGTCCCCGTTGATGCCATGGTGGTGGCGGCGGCCACCAAGAAAGGGATGTCAGTGACTTCTTCTTCTGTCCATCCTCCTAATAAAGATTCCAGGACGATGGACAGATATGGGAAATGCATCTTTAGTTCTGCGACATTTGCAATGCGATTGCTTAACTATTTAACCCACTTTACCCGTCTTCAATGAGATCTCCTCAAAGAGCTTGGAGATACTCTGCAGGGCAACACAGATGATGCTGTCTCTGAGAAAGTGACGGCACAGCTTAACACCCTTAATTCCATTGTAAACTCGTCCATGCGGCTCATTTCTTATGCAGCCGAGGGATCGAGTCGGGCAGCAGGTTCAGCGATAGCTCTGCGGAGACAGTCCTGGATGCGCTTATGCTCCTTTGCGGAAGCCTTCAAGTCTTCCTTTGTTAATACCCCATTTGATGGCTCTTCCTTGTTTGGGTCTAAAGTCAAGGAGACGCTCACTAGGTGTGACCAGGAAGGAAAGACTCTATCTGCCGTAGGAGTTCGTTTTTCCACTCCCACTAGACCATACCCCAAAGGGCAGAAAGGTGGAAAATGTGGTTCCAGAAGTCCCAAGGAGCTTTCCAGAACACACGTGGTGAACCCCCCTCCAGGGGCAGAGGAGGGGGGTATAATGGTAGACGCCGCCCAGGCGGTAGAGGGGGTCCGCAGAACCAGGGTGACAGGGAGCAGTTCCTTGGCAAGCCTTATCAGCGCTCCTGAGAGGAGGCCCAACCGTCCTGCTCTGGAGGCAGTCGGGGGTCGCTTAGCTTTATACCCAGATGCCTGGCTAGGAATTACATCAGATTCCTGGGTAAAAAGCATAATTACCAGAGGTCACATCATTCCCTTTTCAGAATCCCCTTCCATTTGTGCAAGAATCCCAGACGTTCCACCCAGTCTGCTGAAACTGTCAGCCATAGAAATTCAAAGGCTGCTGGAAAATAAGCCATTCAGCCAGTCCCATAGGACCAGATAGGATCCGGAACTTACTCCAGGTTCTTTTTAGTTCCAAAGGAAACAGGGGACTGGAGGCCCATCTTAGACCTCAGCAAACTAAATACCTTTGTCAAAAAGGAAAATTTCCGGATGGTCACGCTTCAGTCGATACTTCCGTTTCTTGAAATGGGCGATTGGATGTGCTCGATAGATCTCAAGGATGCGTACTATCACATCAAAATGGCCAGGCCATCCAGAGATCACTTACGTTTCCAGCTGGGGGCCAGTCACTACCAATTCCAAGCTCTGCCCTTTGGTCTCACCACAGCCCCCAGAGTGTTCACCAAATGCATGGCAGTGGTCACGGCTCACCTGAGACGTTTAGGATTCCGGGTGTTTCCATATCATGACGACTGGCTCCTCACCACCACCACCAGGCATCAACTGATTCACGCCAGAGATTACACTATCAGCCTGTGCTCCCAGTTGGGCATAACCTTAAATTTCGAAAAATCTGCCTTATCGCCGTCGCAGCATATTTCTTTTATAGGAGCAGATCTAGACACCACCACCGCCCTGGTCAGATTGCCTCAAGAACAAGTAATCTCTATACGAAACCAAGTATCCCTTTTGTTGATGGAAAAGAAAGTCCCTGCATTTCAAGTTCTGAAGCTGTTAGGCACCATGGCAACGACTCTCATAGCGGTTCCTCTGGGGCGTATGCACATGAGGATACTCCAATGGTTACTCTTCACACAGTGGTCTTATCAACAACTTCCAATGTCACATAAGATTCTGCTGACAAATACTTGCAAAAAGGGCCTCCTTTGGTGGTTGAACAGCCACCAAGTTACTGTAGGTTGTCCATTTGTACTCCACCCTCCCACAGCCACAGTGACCATGGATGCTTCCCTGATAGGGTGGGTGGGGGGGCTGTGACAGGGAAGAACTGTCCAAGGTACTTGGTCAGAGATGGAATCCAGTTTGCACATCAACGTCTTGGAGTTGAGACCGGTGTTCCTAGCGTTGCAACACTTTCACGACACTCTACCTCGAGAGATGATTGCAATACAGACAGATAACATGTTGGTAGTCTGGTACATCAACAAGCAAGGGGGAACCAGATCTTACCCCTTATGCCGAGAGGCCCTGAGAATTTGGCAGTGGGCTGTATCCACCAGGCGCTTCCTGATAGCAATGCTCATCCCGGGGTCATCCAACATGATAGCGGACAAGTTGAGCAGAGCCATTCTGTTGCCTCATGAGTGGTCCCTCAAAGAACGAGTGGCGGAAATGATATTCCGCAAATGGGGCCAGCCTTGCTGCGACCTTTTTGCATCCCCGATGAATACCAAATGCAGAAGCTACTTTGCCCTGTACCCTCCACCGGGGGACATCCCAAGGGACGCACTCGTACACGATTGGCCCTCGGGTCTCCTGTATGCCTTTCCTTTATCCCTGCTGATCCTCAAATTTTTACAGAAAGCGAAAAGCTTGGGAAGGACTGTTATTCTGATAGCCCCATTTTGGCCTCGGCAGATATGGTTCCCCTTCCTTCAACAATACCAAGTGGAAGAACCTTGGGTTCTGGACCCAGTGCCAGACCTTTTGACTCATTCGTTGGGAGTTCTTCACCCCTCTCTTGTCTCCCTCAAACTGACATCTTGGCTGCTCCACTTCCCAACCTAACCAGGTCTCATGATTTGTCTCCCGCGGTTCAGCATATTCTGGTTTCCTCTCATAAAGTCTCTACCAGGAAACTGTACAACAGCAAATGAAAATGATTTGGTCATTGGGCTTCTCAACATGGTATTGATCCCTTTATCGCCCCTATTCATAGCATTCTGGAATTTCACTTTTCCATGATGATGCGGCAGCCGCTACTGTAAGGGTTCAATTGGCTGCCATATCTAACTTCCATGTGGGATGCGGAGGTTCTAACATTATGTCCACAGATTATGTAAAGCCTTTTTGAAAGGGACTCATCACCTTCGACCTCCTATCAGACATCCGATTACTACCTGGAGTCTAAATTTGGTGCTGTCTCAACTCATGCTTCCCCTTTTTGAGCCTGCATCTTTTTGCCCTTTGAAGTTCCTTTCTTTGAAGACAATTTTCTTAGTGGCCATTACTTCAGCGTGTAGAGTTTCTGAACTTCAAGCACTCTCTATTAGGCCCCTATATTTGGTCTTTCACCCCGACGGGGTGTCTCTAAGAATAAATCCATCCTTTCTTCCGAAGGTCTGTTCCGAAGCAAACTTGAACCAGTCCATTGAACTTCCCACTTTTTTCAGGCATCATGCCAGTAAATTGGAATACATGTTGCATAAGTTTGATGTTCACAGACAGTTGAGATTTTATTTGGACAGAACAAAAGAATTCAGAAAATCAGATCAACTATTTGTTTCCCATGCAGACATTAAGAAGGGCCTTTCGGTATCCAAAGTTACTTTGTCCAAATGGCTTTCTGATTGTATAAAGTTTGTATATTTTTCAACCCATCAACCTTTAGAACGTGAAGTGAAAACTTATTCTACCAGGGCTGTTTCTATGTCCCTAGCTCACGCAGCTCATTTACCTTTGGACACCATTTGTGCAGCTGCTACTTGGTCCAAACCTCATACATTTATTACTCATTACAAAGTGGACAGGGCCTCCAGGGACAGGGCTTCCTTTGGTTCCACCGTTCTCAGGAATGTACTCCCGTGAGCCGCCCAGGATTAGAGTGCTTGGGACACTACCCACGTGTAAGAACAAACGGCGAGATTGAACAACTTCACGTAAAGAAGTTATGTTCTTATCATAACATTCCATGTGAGTTGTTCATCTCGCCTTTGTTCTTACACTCCCTCCCACCTTCCCCCTCCATGTTCTGGAAGAACGGGTATGGCTGGTGGTCTGGTTGATCTTGCTAGTATGCTCTTGCCAGCCAGGTTATCTCTTAACTAATTGTAAATAGTTACTTTGTTATATTGGGTTGCTTAGTTGTGTTTCTTGCTGGGTTCAGCAAACTAGATCTGGGGTTTGGCAGCAGAGCATCATGGGATAGGGACTGTGTCTTGAGCTTCTCAGAGATCTAGAGCTTGGAAAGCGGCCGACTCGGAGCCGATGGATTGGCTCTGTACTCACGTGTAAGAACAAAGGCGAGATGAACAACTCACATGGAATGTTATGGTAAGAACATAACTTCTTTTTTTCTTCAGCAACCTTTACACTTTGGTCCCTGAATTACCTCACTCACTTCACCAGGTTACAGAGAGATCTCCTGAAGGAGCTTGGAGATGCTCTCCAGGGTTCTGTAGCTACGGGTGTGGCAGATAAGGTATCCTCCCAGCTCTCCACCCTCAACTCAGTAGTTAATTCATCCAGGAGGCTCGTCTCTTATGCAGCCAATGGAGAAAGTAGGTCAGCGGGTTCAGGAATTGCCATTAGATGACATTCCTTGATGCACTTGTGCACCTTTGCGGAACCCTTCAAGTCATCCTTAATTAATACCACCTTCAATGGCTCATCACTGTTTGGGCCTAAAGTCAAAGAAACACTGACCAGGTGTGAACAGGAAGGAAAGACTCTCTCTGCTGTCGGAGTCTGTTTTTCCACACCTTCTAGACCCTATCCCAAGGGTCAAAAGGGAGGAAAAATGTGGTTTTGAAAATTCCAGAGAGCCTTTCAAGACACAAATGGTGAACATTCCTCCAGGGGTAGAGGAGGTAATAATGGAAGACACTGGCCACACAGCAGAGGGGGTCCGCAAAGTCAGTTTTTCTTTAAGCCTTTTCAGCATTCCTGAATCGAGGCCCATCTCTCTCCCTGTGCAGGCAGTCAGGTTCACTTATCCTTGTACCTAGACACCTGGCTAAAAATAACAAAAGACAGGTGGGTACAAAGGATCATACCCAGAGGTTACTCTATATCCTTTTCCATGCCACCCCCACTAATGAAAAGGATTCCGGACGTTCCACCCAGTCACAGGAAACAAGCAACCATAGTAGTTCAGAAGTTGCTAGAAAAAGAGTCATCCAACCGGTCCCTGCAGACCAGATAGGATCTGGGACTTACTTCAGGTTCTTTTTAGTTCCAAAGAAAACAGGGGACTGGAGACCCATACTGGATCTCAGCAGACTAAATAAATCTGTAAAAAAAAAAAAAAAATGTTCCAGATGGTTACACTGCCATTGATACTTTTCTTTCTGGGAAAAGACAATTGAATGTGCTCTGTAGGCCTCCAGGATGCATACTACCACATAAAAATGGACAGGCCATCCAGGAGTCACCTGTGCATTTGGCTGGGAGCCAGTCATTACCAATTCCCAGCTCTGCCCTTTGGTGTCACTATAGCCCCCAGAGTGTTCACCAAATGTATGACAGTGCTTACGGCTCACCTGAGGCATTCAGGATTCTAAGTATTTCCATACTTAGACAATTGGCTCCTAACCACCACCACCAAGCATCTACTTTTACAAGCAAAAGACACCACCTTGAATGCCTGTGCCCAAATAGGAATTACAATAAACTACAAAAAATATGCCTTATTGCTATCTCAACATATCGTTTTTATAGGCGCAGAGTTAGACACAATTACAGTGATGGTAAAACTTCCACCAGACAGGATACAAACCCTACGAGCACAGGTTCGAGACCTCCTCTCAAATGCAAAGATTCAAGCAAGGACAATTCTCAAAGTGTTAGGTATGATGGCAGCAGCTATCACTATAATCCCCCTAGCTCGGATGCACATGAGAGTCTTATAGTGGCTCCTGTTCACCCAGTGGTCCATGTAGGAACTTCTGATGTCACACCAGATAATAAGAGAATCTTGTAAAAGAGACCTACGTTGATGGCTACATTCAGATTAAGTGACCTTAGGTAGTCCTTTAATTCTCCCATCTCTTCTAGCCACAGTGACTATAGATGGTTCCCAGATTGGGAGGGGGGCGTTATCAGGGAAGGACAGCCCAAGGCACATGGCAGAATTATGAGGCCCATTTGCATATCAGTGTCCTAGAGATGAGAGTGGTGCTTCTGGCATTGCATGCATTTCAACACTCTCTTCAACTGGGAACAATTGCAGTCCAGACAGACAGCATGTCAGTTGTGTGGTATATAAACAAACAAGGAGGAGCCAAATCTTACCACCTTTGTCGAGAGGCTCTGAGAGTATGGCAGTGGACGACTTCCTCCCAGTGATTTCTGATAGCAATGCACATCCCGGGGAAGTCAAACATGATAGTAGACAAACTCAGGAGAGCAATTCAAATGCCTCATGAGTGGTCCCCTGAAACAAGAAGTAGCAGAAATGATTTTCCGAAAATGGGGCCAGCCTTGCTGTGATCTTTTTGCCACCTCCATGAACACAAAATGCAGCAGCTACTTTGCCCTAATCCCCCCTCTGGGGGAACCCCCAAGGGATGCACTTGTACACGATTGGCCCCTGGGTCTCCTCTACGCTTTCCCCCCTTTTCCATTGATACACAAAGTTCTTCAGAAAGCCAGTGCTTTGGGAAGGACCTTAATTCTGAGAGCCCCTTACTGGCCTCACCAGATTTGGTTCCCCTTCCTATGGCCTCATCTTCAGGAAGAGCCTTGGATTCTAGATCCAGTGCCAGATGATCTGATCCATTCATCGGGGGCTGTTCATCCATCCCTTCAGATGCTCAAATTGACATCTTGGCTGCTCCAATTCCAGATATAGCCGGCTACAAAATCTTTCATCTGCAACACAACGTATCTTGATTTTTCTCACAAGTCATCTACCAGAAGATTATATCTGAGCAAATGGAAGAGATTTTCTATCTGGGCACTAGAGAATCATATTGATCCTTATTCAGTACTTGTTTCTTCCACCCTAGAGTTCTTGACAAAGCTTTTTAATGAGGGAGCAGCTGTAGCTACTGTTCGAGTGCAGTTAGCAACAATCTCAAATTTTCATTTTGGGAATGAAGGACCAAACATTATGTCCCACAGACTATCGAAGGCTTTTTTGAGAGGTACTAATCTTTTGAGACCAGCCATTAAGCCCCCACTACCACCTTAGAACCTAAATTTTGTACTATCCAGAATAATTCTCCCCCCTTTGAACCTTCATCATCATGTGACTTAAAGTTCTTAATGTGGAAGACCATTTTCCTAGTAGCCATTACCTTAGCTAGGAGGGTTTCGGAGTTACAAGCATTATCTATAAAACCACCATGTATGTTGTTCCACAATGATAGGGTGTCAATACGAAAAGATCCAACCTTATGTTCAGATTCTAATTTGAACCAGTCCATGGTTTTGCCAGTTTTTTCCCCCAAGTATGGCAGTAAGGCAGAATATATGTTTCACCAACTTGATGTTCATAGACAGTTGCGTTTCTACCTACACAGAACAAAAGAATTCAGGAAAATGGATCAGTTATTTATATAATTTTTCAGAGTGCAAAAAAGGTCTGCCCGTAGCAAAAACTACTCTGTCAAGGTGGCTGTCAGACTACATTTTGTTCGTTTATAAACCAGAAAATAAACGGCTACCAGACAAGGTAAAACCTCATTCTACTAGAGCTGTCTCTATTTCCTCTGTATTTCGTGATAGATTACCAATAGACACCATTTGTGCAGCAACCACGTGGGTGAGGCCTCTTACGTTTAGCACTCATTACAAAGTAGATTTGGCCTTCAGGGACAGGGTTTCCTTTGGGTCCACTGTTGTAAAGAATATACTCCCATGAGCCACACAAGAAGATTGGTGCTAATCAGTACAGAATGAAGGCGAGACAGGATAACTTCACATAAAGAAGTTATGTACCTACCATAACTTTCCATATTAGCTGTCCATCTCGCCTTCATTCTTATGTCCCACCCTCCTACCCCCCTTCCTTCCGCTTCTGGAGAAACAAGAGGATACAATTTGGCAGTTAATGGTATTTGACTCTCTTCTTAGCTTACCAGCTTACACTAAGCCATTTTTCTTTGTACATGTATATTTGAGTACATACTAGTATTTCCATATCAGTAAACAAGATCTGGGGAATACCGTACAGCATCATGGGGTAGGGAGTGAGCCATGAGATAGTTGAAAACCTCGAGCTTTATTAAATGGCGGAGTCAGAACCGAGGATCGGTTCCGAAGGTGAGATAGACATCTTACATGGAACGTTATGGTAGGTACATAACTTCTTTTTTCCCTTATTGGCTGTTTTCATTAACATTTGATCCGACGTTGGGATAGATGGTGGTTGTCGATGTCTAAGTGTAGTATTATAGCGTGACCCATGGATATTAGCAGAAATACTGGAAGGAACTTGTGCTGCATCTGGGAAGTTGTTATTAGCAAGGTTCATGTGCCTTCCAGAGAGGGAAAACTGTCAGCTTCATCACAAGCAGGTTGATCATCAGATTGGGGGGGGGGGGGCAGAATGAATCAGAGGCCTTTCATTTTCTAAGGATTCTGGCTACATATCTGCTAATTTCTTTATTTGCCTTAACTCATTCACTCCGGAGCAGCTCAGGAAAAGCTGCCTGCTTAATTCCACCATAGGAACAACAGTGCAGCCTGAGCTCATTTTCAGAAAATCCATTTGTAATACCATACAGTAAACAAATGTTCATAACTCTTTAACTATAAGAGCTAGACTGAAAATGTATACGCGAAAGTTGTTCAGCAGACACTGACCTTTCCAACAGCGTAAATGTTGATAGTGTATATCAAAGTCATTATTAAATATTTGGCAAGGAATGCTGATATTGTGCATATTTTTTACCTTTTTGGAAAAACAAAGCATAATATCTTGGTCAATGTACCATGCAGACCCATACAGTTTGAATGTAATTTGTTAGTATGAATGTCAGCTTTAAAATTATACCTTAACCATTACTGTGTGATGTTCCTTTCTTGAGATATTCACAGAAATATGTTTAATATATTATTTTTCATAATTGATAAATAAAGCATAATATCTCATCACCTGTAACAGTATCAGTGTCAAAGTTGTGCATCTGAATGTCAGCTTCAAAATGATGCATCATTTGTGTGATCACCATGCTCCCTTGCAAAGATATGGGCATAATAATGAAAAGTATTGTAAATGTATAATTTTCATAATCATACAAGACTAAAACTGTGATATCTGTACATGTGTAGAGTGCACAGACACAGTTCTTTTACCATGTTGTAAGGAGTAACACTGTCTTCAAAATGAGGTATTACTTGGCACACTGACATGCTCCCTTGCAAAGTTATTTACCAAAATATGAAAAAAAATCATAATTTCCATAACCTAATTCCAAACAAACTTTGGTATCTGCACATGTGTCCAACATACAGGCACAATTCCTTTACCATGTTGGAACCAGCAATACTGTCTTCAAAATGAGGTATTACTTGGCACATTCAGATGCTCCCTTGCAAAGCTATCTACCAAAATACGAAACAAAATCATAATTTCCATAACCTAAGTCTGAAACAAACTTTGATATCTGCACATGAGTACAACAGACAGGCACTATTCTTTTCCCATGTTAGAACTATCAATACTGTCTTCACAATGAGGTATTACTAGGCACATTCTGATGCTCCCTTGCAAAGTTATTTACGAAAATGTGAAAAAACAAATCATAATTTTCATAACCCATGTCCGAAACAAACTTTGATATCTGCATATGAGTACAACATACAGACACCATTCTTTTACCATGTTAGAACCATCAGTACTGTCTTCAAAATGAGGTATTACTTAGCACATTCAGAGCAATGTTTAAAAGTTATTTACCAAAATATGAAAAAAATGTATAATTTCCATAACCTAAGTCCGAAACAAAGTTTGATATCTGCACATGTGTACAACATAGTGGCACAATTCTTTTACCATGTTGGAACCAGTAATACTGTCTTCAAAATTAGGTATTACTTGGCACATTCAGATGCATGCTCCCTTGCAAAGTTATTTACCAAAATATGAAAAAAGTCATAATTTCCATAACCTAAGTCTGAAACAAACATTGATATCTGCACATGTGTACAACATACAGGCCCAATTCTTTTACATGTTGGAACTATCAATACTATACATATACGCATACAATACATATTCGATTGTACATGCTAGCACTCTCCTGAAACAGTTGTTCTTTCTCAGCATCTTCACCAGCTTCTTACCATAGTTATTTGCCGAACTCATAAAAATATATTTTACACAACACATTTCATAATAGAGTTTTACTTACCATACTGGTCCCTACTTGGTCATGGACGTTTTCCATTCTTCTCACAAGCTGCATATTGCCAATCCTGCATAGCTCTCCTCACGCCATTGTGGAAGTCAGTCAAGAAGAAGGCAATGCCTTCCTCAGTTAGGTGAACGCCATCCCTTCTGAACAGGTGAAGATCTTTTGTGGTGATGCTGTCAGGACAGATTGTAGATCCACCGACCCTGTGTATCAAGCCATGCATGAACCCATTCCGTAAACATCTGACCTTGTGCACTGCCCATTGACAGTTTGCTGTTTTCCACATCTGTCGAGGAATTATGTCAGACCACACAAAATGACAATGTGGCCACCACGACTGCAGGTGTTCAAAAATTGCTCTGATTATACCTGACAAGGGGGAACAGAAAGGGCACATGTAAATCCCCTCTAAATGAACTACAGACAATGTATGCAGATGCATCACCCTATCTCCCAAGAGATGCCACTGCCATACTGATATTCATGTGTATATGTGTATACGTGCAAGTACGTTATGTACTTACATATATATATCGATATACACACATATATGCACAGATATATTACATATATATATATATATATATATATATATATATATATATATATATATATATATATATTGATATATATATACTGCTTGATTGAAGTAAGAAAACAATACAGGATCAAGGCATATAAAAAAAAAAACTACAAAATAAATGATACTCCCTTGTTATAAACAGTTTCTACAGCTTTGTCATCGTCATACTCTGAAGTGTAAGTGGTTTAAACTCAGAGGGAAAGAAAACTGACAGCTGAGAATTACCCCTTCAATTACAGTAATTTCAGAGTTTATAGCAAGAAGAGCAGGACAATGACATCCCTAGTTGACACAATCCCTTTGTTTATAAACTGTGCAATACAGTTTTCTTACAACAGGCACGTTAGTCAAAAGTTAGGCCACTGTCCACAGAGTTCCCAAATCCCAAACAAATAGGTCCTCAGATATATATTGTCAATGTGGTAGTTTCTTGGGGGATAGACTACTTCCCAAAACATACAATAATGCAGTTTTTGGCATTTTGTTTTAGTCCATGATTTTGGCATCATTGGAGATGCTCCTTCCTGCAGGATGACCAAGTCACTTGGGGAGTCAGAGAATTTGCAGGCTAGGAGCAGTCACTATCTCATTCAAAATGAAAAACTATACAAATGTATTATGCCATGGTGTTAGATATAACCAATTCTAGCAACTCAATACAATTTACCTGCCAAATTAGTTATTTAGATGTATCTACCTACACTACTTTACAAACACATGGAAAAAGTACAGACATGCTACAGAAAATCAGCCAGCAATTTTTTTTTGTTGTGATTTGTTTAGCAGCATAAAACTGCATGCTCAGTCTGGATAAGAGACCATCTAAATGTACAAAAAAAAAAAAAGAGAGTGACATAGCAAATACACTGTATGCACATAAGATGAACAATACCGCTGCAACATATTAAGCAAGTAATACAAAGAATGTGAAAACAGCCAACACAGTAACCAAGAAAAGAAAATGAACATGGGGGTCCATTGATTACAAATTATTTTAATGAAAAAAAAATGTTCAAGAAAGCAAACAAATTTAACGTGTCGGAAATTTAACTGGCAAGGATAAAGGTGTTACATTTGATTTTTTAACCAAAGGTTTTAAAATGTCTAAATTTAGCACAGTTAAAGGGTAAATACCTCAAGAATGAGATTTTTCATCTGCACACTTTTTTTTTAAACAAGAAAGATCTTTATTGAATTGTCACTTATGACATAGGCAAACATACATTTATATAAATGAAAACAAATAACATTGACATATTTTAAGTTACAAGTGTTATACAGCACTAATTTTCTATACGATCATTGTCAGTTGAACATTACATCACTAATTCCATACCTGCCTTCCCTTAAACCACATTCCTCCTCCAAAACATTGTTATGCATGTAATGGTTCATAACAGATTAGTAGGCTAACAGCTCAAGAGGCTTTACAAACTTAGCCAGTATAACACGATTTTACCCGCTATATGTCCCCTAGGGGCAGGAGGAAGGCATGAATTTGTGGCTATGCCTTGAGTATTTTATAGATTTTTTATATTGCCCCATCCATAAGGGATATATCACCACCCCAGGTGTGAATTTGCAATTCCCCAACCATCGATCCAGATTGGTCTTGAAGAGGGCCAGGGAAGGACTTTGCTTTACATGAAGAGGAAGCCTATTCCAAATAAGTGGCAAATCTCTGGGGACACATCTGCCTGTCCGGCAAGTTCTATTTGACTCACTGGCTAGGTTTAGATCCCTGGAATGGGTAACCCTTATACTGTTTGCTTTGCAGATATGTAACAGCTCCATCAAGGCTGGATTTGTGAGTGCAGGTCAGGCACAAGGTCATCCCTTAATAGTCGATAGGAGACAGAGTAAAGGGAAAGGATTTTCAGTCTGTCCACGTAGGACATGTTGTTAACACCCTGCATTTTCTTAGTGAGGAACCTCTGAGATCACTCCAGCTGTTGTAAGTGCCTAGTCAAGTACATTCTGAATGGTGCATTGTCTAATGAGGGCTCTGTACAGTGGGACTATAAGTTGTGCCACATAGAATGATTTCCTCACCACTGTGGACATTTGATGGTTAAAATTCAGGCTGCTATGTACCTAGCTCCCTTACCTCTGAGTCTACTCTTAAGAGTGTGCTGTTAATGGTGTTGTTACCAGGGGTATTTGATTTCCCAAACGGTATGATAATGTATTTATTCGCATTTAGTTTCAGGCTATGGTTCTGACACCAGTCATTTGCCTGATATCTACATCATTTGGGGATTCAGTGATTGCCCCAGCTTGCAGTTGTCTGCAGACTTTGTCATCAAGAGACCTTCCAGATTGGCCTTGGAATCTGAGAAGTAAATTCTGAACAGGAGCAGTCCCAGCACTGAGCACTGTGGCACACCTCTATTAACTGGCCTCTTGTTGCAGCTTGACTCACTCACTTTGACCACGTGTCTTGTCCTTGAGCTATTTGGCTATCCATCACTTGATGTAGGGATTTATGCCCAGTTTTTTTGAGTTTACTTATAGTACCTGAGTGGGGAGTTGTGTCATATACCTTGGCCAGGTGGAGGTAGGTGGTATGCACTGTTTTGCTCCATCGATGGTCATCTTGACTTTCTCAAAGAAGTCCAGTAGATTTAGTAGGCATGAACTGCCCTTGACAAAGCTGAATTGTTCCAGGTCCAGTGTTTGGAGGTTTCTGTCATCAGGAGGCCTTCCACATTGGCCTTGGCATCTGAGAAGAAAATTCTGAAAAGGAGCAGCCCCAGCACTGAGCCCTGTGATACACCACTGTTAACTGGCCTTTCGTTGAAATTTGAATCACCCACTTTGACCACCTGTCCCATCCTTGAGCCAGTTGGCTATCCATCAGGTGATGCAGGGATTTATGCCCAGTTTTTTTTTTTTGAGTTTAGTTATAATATCTGAGTGGGGAGTTTATTGTTTCCATGGCCCTATAAACAAGGTCTGTAATTTCCCAGGTCAGTTGACAGTCCTCCTTTGTGGAGAGTGCTAACAGTAGCTGTTGTCCACTGTGTCTGGACAAAGCCAGTCTGTAGGCTGTGGTTAAATAGAGTTCCTATTGGGCCAAACTGGTCCTGATATAATCTATTTAAGATTCAACATGGTAGATTGTCAGGCCCTGTATTTGCCATGTTTTTAGCTTTAGAGAGCACTGTGGCTACCTGTTCATTGGTGATATTTGGCAAGGGAGTGGTGAGGGGTATTTCTTGGGAGAGAACTGTGGGTGGTGGAAGAGTTAAGTTTGAGCTGAATTTATCAGCAAGTAGATTTGCTGTATCTTCTGTCTGAGTTTAACACGTCTTCTATAATTAGTTCTTCACATTGTTGGATGTTGCCCTTAAGACTGTGGACATAGCTAAACAATACCTTGTGGTTATCCTTGGCTTTGAAGGCTATTTTTACCTCAAAGTCAGCTTTCATAGACTTTATTAGTTCCCTGATTCACTTGTTTATACTAATGAGGGACTTACTGCTCTGCTGTGCACATTCTGTCTTACTTCTTGACAGGATTTGTTTTCTTTTGTTCTACAACCTATTAAGACCAGGGGTCCATCAGGGTGGCTTGTTTTTGTGGTTTGACCTGGGCTTATTTCTGTTTGGTACTGCCATTTCTGTGTAGTTTTGTTTATTTTTATTTTATTTATTTCCAGTTTGATTACCGTGGAAGTCCACTGGGCCCAAATGACCCCTTTTCAGTGGAGGCCCGGGGAGAAAAGCTCCAAGATACACTTTACATGCACACTTTTAAAGTAGGAAGCTATTTACAATATTTACAAAGTGGAGTCATGTGATAAGTAGCTATAAGAGTTGCAGAAAGCTTAGATACACTTACAGGAAAATAGGTATGGGAGATTATAGAGAGCTTAGGAACCTGAGAGAGAACCCCCTGGGGGCATATACTTGGAATAATTAGGTGGGGTGAAGGCAGGTACATTTCCATTTAGTGGACAGGTGTTTGAAAAGCTGGGTTTTGAAGTTTATGTGGTCGTACCGGGCATTTCTGTACTGCTCTGCGTTTGTGTTTTCTGGATTTGGGGAGCTTAGAATCTCGCTATGCCATCACTTAATTTGCCTTAGGAAATTTTTAAAGTCTTTGGGGTTAAGTCAAAGTCTAGTTTTACCTTAATTTCCAGGGAGACCGCTTTATGATCTGATCTTACCAGTGAGGACATCACACACGTGGAGGTACAGCACTCTTCTATATTTGTGAATACCAGACCTAGGATATTTGTTCCCCTGGTGGGAGTGCAGACCAGCTGCTCTAGGGTATTTTGAGTTCACAAAATCAAGGAATCTTTTGCCCTGTATGTTAGTGGTGGTGTATACTTCCCATTTTATGGAGCGGTAGTTAAAATCACCGATAAGTATGGTATTGGGCTCGATGGTGTGTGATTCAAGTAATTCTAGGTATGATGTGTGGGTATCCTGGTTCATAGAGGGGGACCTGTAGCTAGCAAGAATATGCTAACAGATTTTTTTGGTAGTTGAACATGGAGTTGTTCAAGAATGTTATATTGTTTGACCAGGCTTGGTTAGGTTCCCTTTTTAGTGTAATTCCTCCCCCTCCTTCGCTGGTGCGTAGTGTGTGTATGGACTGTTTTGTGTTGGGGCCTGGTCTGTGTGAGGTAGTTTAGTTTTAAATCTTTTTTTTTTTTTTTGTTGTTTAAAAAAAAAAAAAAAAACTATGTTGGAGGCCCCAAAGCCTATTTTCTCAAAGTGCACTGAGTGTGGCCATAAGCATTTCACCGGCGGATGGCCACATTTGGTGCCTTGGGGTTGAACACCTCTCCTCTGGGTGTTCTATTTGTGCAGGGTTCAACCCCATGGCACTGAAAGACCCGTAGGTCGAAGCTGATCCTGGCGGGACTTTTGCCTCCGGTACTCCCGTGGCGCCACCCCAGTCCTCGGTGGCGGCCACTCCTGCCCCCCCCCCCCCGTCCGGGACTCAAACTCCCACTGAAGCGCCGGAGGAGAGGGAGACCAGGAGGGAGAAAAGGAGGGAGAAGCACCACAAGTGGCGGGCCGAGGCCTCCGCTTCGGCCCCCCAGCTAAGCGGGCTTCTCCCTCCACGGCTTCCAGGTCTCCTCCTCCTCGGCTCCGATCCCCCTGCTTTTCTTCGGGACCTGAGGAGGAGGAGACCCGATCTCCATTGAGATCATTGAGGCGGCACTCCCGGTCCGCCTCGGTGGCCTCTTCGAGATCTACCTACAGCCTTTCGGATGTGGACTTGGACCGGATGATGCGAAGGTTCATCCAGGCCCAGCTGCAGATGGAAGTGCTTATGCCTCCCCCCCCCCCATTCGGGGGGGAGCTCAACACCTTTTTTTGCCCCGATAGCTCCTTCTCCGACCCGCTTTTCGGATTCGGAGCGTATGGAGCTGGGCAGCGTTGGAGCCAGGGGTGGGTCGGCGCCGACAGTACTGGGTACTTCGGATCTGACTCTGCCCTCGAGTCTGTCGGGTCCTTCCTCGTCGGATCCGAGCTCTCGGAGCCATGGGCCGAGCTTCGGATCCGTGGGATTCTGTGTGCCTTCGGCTCCGTCCGAGTCGGAGCACACGGGTCCTTCGGATCCGATGGTCTCGGCTTCGGTTCCGATCCCTCAATTGGATCCGAGTGGGAGTCGACTTTCGGATCCCAGACAGAGAGACTCCCCCCCGGCCTTCGATGCAGTGGAGAGGGCTCTGTTGAGGGCATCCGGACCCCCGGCCCTTGCTTCGGCTCCACCCCGCACTCCCTCTCGGCTGAGTCAGGCTTCCATCACCCAGCCTCAGGGACAGCCTGCTTCGATGTCTCAGGTCGTTCTCTTGGAACAGGTCATTGCTGGTGAGACCTCCTCGGACAGCCCCCCCGAGGATGTGCCTCATAAGCACAAGTGTAAGGGGAGACATGTGGACTCCCCCTGAGTCCTTAACAGAAGACACAGACTTGGATGAAGGGGAAGGCTCCCCTAGATCACCCCCCAAAGATATCTCCTTTGGAGGCATCATGGAAATGCTCAGGATTAGGGGGGGGGGTGGTGATCTGTCCCCAAGGCTTCCTCCGACGAGTCCGTGTTCCTTGAGGCATTCGAAGCAGGACCGTCTACCTCTTGGGTGTCCCCTCCGCCCGACCCCCTGGTGGACCTTATTACTACCAGGGCGTGGAAGGAGCTGGACACTGTGGAGCCAGTTCCCAAATGCCCCGATCGAATTCTGAGCCCCCCTGCGGACAGATCCCACTGGAGCAAGGGTTCCCCCATAGATGCTATGTTGACAGCGGCAGCCACCAAGAGGGAATTAGCTCAGGAGCGTCCCTCTGTCCATCCACCGAGCAAAGACTCCCGCTCGATGGATCGCCTGGGGAAGCAGGTTTTTAGTTAAGCGACCTTCTCAGTAAGGTCTCTGAACTATATGGCACACATTATAAGGATGCAGCAAGACCTTATCAAAGAGTACGCTGCTTCCCCCCCGGAGTCCATGTCGGCGGAGGACAAGCAATTGTACTCCACTCGCATGGCCACTCTAAGATCGATATCTAATACCTCTATGCGGTTGTTGTCCCATGCTACAGAGGGAGCCGCTAGAGCCAGCGGAGCAGGCCTAGTCATGAGGCGCCAGGCCTGGCTTCGACATTGTGACTTCGCGGAACCCTTTAAGGCGTCATTTGCGAATGCCTCTTTTGATGGTTCTGCCTTATTTGGCAAGACCGTTCGCGACACTTTAGTCCAGAGCGAAAAGGACGGGAAGACGTCTGCCGTCGGAGTCCGCTTCTCCGCTCCCCAGAGGTCCTTCTCCAAGAACCAAAAGGGACAGAAGAAGATGTGGTTCTGGAAATCGCAACATTCCCAGCCTGCTCCGGACAACCAGTCCTTCCGTGGCAGAGGAGGACAGGGAGGACGCCGCCCTAGAGGCAGAGGGGGCCCGAAGAATTTTGGGTCCAGAGAACCTTTCTCTGACCGACCCACGCAACAACCCTGAGGGGTTGCCCGACTGCTCCACTCTGGAGGCAGTCGGGGGGGCATTTCTCGAAGCACCTGGCAGTTTGGGAGTCCATCACATCGGATCGCTGGGTGCTTCGTAACATATCCAGAGGGTACCAAATTCCCATATCTCATGTCCCCAGATCCAAAAGCCTCCCTGATGTACCACCCGATCAGAAGGAGGCAGCAGCTGCAGAGATCCAGCAGCTGCTAGAAAAAGGAGCCATCCAACCCGTCCCCCCAGACCAGCTCGGATTAGGGTTTTACTCCAGGTTCTTTCTGGTGCCAAAAAAGACGGGGGACTTAAGACCAATCCTAGACCTCTCCCTTCTGAACCTGTCGGTAACCAAAGAAAAATTCCGAATGGTCACTCTTCAGTCCATTCTCCCCCTACTTCGGGAGAACGACTGGATTTGCTCTATAGACCTCAAGGATGCATACTACCACATTCTTATGGACAGACGATCCAGGAGGTTTCTCCGCTTCCGGCTAGAAGCCAGTCACTACCAGTTCAGGGACTTTCCCTTTGGTCTCACCACAGCCCCCAGGGTGTTTACCAAAGTATTAGCAGATAGCAGCCCACCTGAGACTCCAGGGAATGCAGGTGTTTCCATACCTGGACAACTGGCTCCTGACTGCCCTGACAAGGCATCTACTTTGCTCAGCGAGGGACTACTTCCTCCGGCTGGCCCCCCAGCTGGGCATCACCATCAACATGAACAAATCCTCTCTTGCTCCTACCCAGGTGATAGAGTTTATAGGGGCCAAATTGGACACAAGAAATCTCCCAGCATTTCTGACCGCGGAACGTCTTCAGAACCTGAGGCTGCATGTACAGGCCATCCTCCAATCTACAGCTCCACCGGCGGGATTGGTCCTGAGGGCTCTAGGCTCCATGGCGGCAGCAATTACTCTTCTGCCATTGGCTCGTCTCAACATGAGGGTACTGCAATGGACCCTTCAAGTCCAATGGTCGTTTCATCTTTACCCCCTGCACCATCCTATTTCCATCAGCAAGGCGTGCAGGACGGCTCTCGTATGGTGGCTCCAATCCCCGGATCTCCATACGGGACGTCCCTTCTCCACGCCACCTCCTCTCGCCACGGTGACCATGGACGCCTCTTGCCTCGGGTGGGGGGGGGGGCATTGCGCAGGCAAGACAGTCCAAGGTACGTGGAACGACACAGAGACCTCCTTGCATATCAATATCCTGGAGATGAGGGCGGTGCTATTGGCATTGCGAGCACTACAGAACCTTCTTCCGGTAGGGACTATTGCTATGCAGACGGACAACATGTCAGTGGTCTGGTACATCAACAAACAGGGGGGATCCAGGTCCTATCCTCTTTGTCGAGAGGCCATGAGAGTGTGGGAATGGGCGATTTCTACCAACCGCTTTCTTATTGCAACACACATTCCGGGACGGTCCAACATACTGGCGGACAGACTCAGCCGCACCCTTTTTCCCCTTCCGAGTGGTCTCTCAACCCCCAGGTAGCAAAGCGAATTTTTGCCGTGTGGGGGCCACCCTGTTGCGATCTCTTTGCCTCTCCCTCAAATACGAAATGCAACAGTTACTTCGCTCTACTTCCCCCCGTCGGGGAATCCCCGAGAGATGCTCTGGTGCATTCTTGGCCCCCCGGTCTACTTTATGCCTATCCTCCTCTGCCCCTGATGCTGAAACTCATACAGAAAGCCAGTCGGTTGGGGAGCAGGATGATCCTCATTGCCCCATTCTGGCCTCGTCAAACGTGGTTCCCCTACCTGTGGTCTCGCCTGGTAAATCCGCCTTGGATTCTAGATCCCCTCCCGGATCTAATATCTCATCCCCTAGACCTCCCGATCCCGAATCTGGACAACCTCAAGCTGACAGCGTGGCTGCTCCAGTTCCACTCCTAGTCAGGACTCCCGGAATCTCTTTACTGGTTAAAGCCATTCTCGTAGCAGCACATAAACCTTCCACTAGGAAAGTCTATCGTAGTAAGTGGAAGCGCTTCTCCATCTGGGCGGAGAATAATAACTTAGACCCCTTCACAGCCCCATTACCATCTGTCATGGAGTTCCTTACAGGTCTCTTCCATCAGGGGGCTAGCTGCTCTGCGGTCAAGGTTCAACTAGCAGCTATTTCTTATTACCATGTGGGGCATGAATCGGGCCCCTTGATTACAGCGAAATTGTGTGAGTCCTTTCTCAAGGGTACTTTCTTGCTCAGACCTCCTATCAGGGAAGTTGTACCCCCTTGGGATTTAGCTCTAGTTTTGCAGGCCTTGACAGCTCCCCCTTTTGAACCAGCTGCCTCGGTCGATCTTAAGTACCTTTCTTGGAAAATGGTGTTCCTAGTCGCCATTACTTCGGCGAAAAGAGTTTCCGAGCTTCAGGCCCTTTGTGTGAAACCCCCATACTTGGCTTTTCATCAGGATAGAGTGTACATCAGGACCAATCCTTCTTTTCTTCCCAAGGTGGCTTCAGAGGCCAATGTCAATCAGTCCATTAACCTACCAGTTTTCTTCCCTAAGTATCAGAACAAGGGAGAATACAAACTTCACTCCTTAGATGTGCACAGACAACTGCGCTTCTACATTCACAGGACTGCTGGTCATAGGCAATCCAACCAGTTGTTCATTTCCTTTTCCAAATTTAACCTAGGTAAATCTGTCTCTAAGATCACTTTATCACGATGGATCTCACAGTGTATTCTCTTGGCCTATGACACTTCTGGGAGGCCTGCACCTCAGGAAATTCGTGCGCACTCTACTCGTTCTGTATCTACCTCTGCAGCCTTTAGATCCAGAGTTCCACTAGATGATATCTGTTCCGTGGCCACTTGGGCCTCATCTCATACCTTTATCAACCATTATAAGCTGGACATCATCTCCAGAGGGAGAGCGTCCTTTGGCTCTGCAGTGCTCCGGAACATCCTTCCTTGATGGCCACCCAAGATTCAGGTAGCTGGGGACTCTGTCCCAAAGGTTGCTGACAAATGAAGTACCTACTTCAGATTAAGAAGTTATGTACTCACCATAACGTTCCATCTGAGTAGGTGACTTCATTTGTCTGCAGCCATCCCCCCTCCTTCCCCCTGGCCCTCAGAAATTTTCTTGTTCCTGTATGTCCTTCTATTATATCCTTCGGGATGTATTAGCCTTCGGCTTTTTTGTATACGGGCAAACTTGATCTGAGGTCAGTCAGGGTTGGCAGGGGATTATGGGTAAGGGGAGGAGCTAGGAGCTCGGATCTCTAAGCTATGTATAAGTTGCCTGATCGGCTCCGAATTCGGATCCAAGACCCAAAGGTTGCAGACAAATGAAATCACCTACTCAGATGGAACGTTATGGTGAGTACATAAAGTACAGTTTTGTACCTACCATAAATGTAGATGTTCGAAGATCCACATTGCTGCAGTCCTTACACTTGGGTAGTCCGCTGTCCTCGGTCGGCCCGAATATCAAAGTATAAGGCTGACGTCGGTCAGGGCGCATTTGACTGACGTCAGAACATCAGGGTACAAATGCGCATGACCGACGTCATATCCTCAGTCTTTTCTTGCCCCAGATGTCAGAAGACCCTAAAAATAAAGGTCAAAACCAAAAGACAGCAAACAACCAACCAACCACCCTTGCACTAACTATACGTACAATATATACAATATACACAAAATGTACAACCCAACCCACACAACCACCTCTAACTACAGAGGGGAAGGAGGGAGGGTAAATTGGACTGCAGCAATGTGGATCTTGAACATCTACATTTATGGTAGGTACAAAACTGTACTATGTTCTTCATCCCACATTGCTGCAGTCCTTACACTTGGGTAGAATCCCAAAGCAGAGGTAAGGGAGGATGGCTAACTACAAGGAAGCAGGAGCTGCCAAAATGCCCTGCAAAACAGCAGTGGCAAAACCAGCCCTGGACTTAGAGTAAAGTGGCAGGTGATAATGCTTAGAGAAAGTATGCACAGAACTCCAAGTAGCTGCCTCCAAAATATCCTTGGTTGCCACTCCCCTCAAAAAAGCTGTTGAAGTGGCAGTAGCCCTAGTGGAATGAGGCCTAATCCCAGCTGGAATCTCCTTGCCATGATGGGAATAACAGAAAGCAATGCAAAACCCAATCCACTTAGAAATAGTTTGTTTTGATACAGGCTTGCCCTGAGAACTCAAAGCAAAAGAAACAAACAACTGCTGAGACTGCCTGAAACCTTTAGTTCTGTCCAAATAATAACGCAACTGCCTGTGGACATCTAAAGTGTGCAAAATCTTTTCCCCTTTATTTTGGGGATTTGCATAAAAAGTAGGCAAATGAATAGTTTGGTTTAAAGCCACACTAGAAACCACCTTAGGCATAAAGGAAGGATTAGTACGTAATGATACCCTATCCTTATGGAAAATCAAGAAAGGCTCAACCGCCATAAGGGCCTGTAATTCAGAAACCCTTCTTGCAGAGGTAATGGCCAACAAAAAGCAGTCTTCCATGATAAATATTTCAACTCAGCAGTAGCTGCAGGCTCAAAAGGTTGTAGAGTGAGTTTCTCCAACACAAAATTGAGATCCCAAGCAGGAGTAGGAGCTCTTCGTGGGGTCTTATATTCTTTGCCCCTCTAAGAAATTGCTTGAACAAAGGATGAGAAAACAATGGTGGGTTGCAATCATAGTGAGCTGAAATTGCAGCAGCATGAACTTTAATAGAAGAGAAAGACAAACCTTTGTCTAGTAACTCAGTAAGATATTGAAGAGCCACACACAAATTAGGCTCAGAAACATCAAAATCTTTTGCTGCACTCCAAAACAAAAATCTCTTCCATTTGTCTGCGTACACTTTCCTTGTACTAGGCCTCCTAGCTTCCAAAATAACATTCAAAACTTGCTGAGGAAGTGGAGGCCCACTATGGTTCAAAACAGAATATGCCAGGCTGTTAGGTGCAGAGAGTGAAGCTTGACATTTAGCAAATGGCTGTCCTCCTGCAACAACAGGTGTGGAATCGAAGGCAAAAGCCATGGAGGCTTCCGTACCAGACTTCTCAGCAATGGGTACCAGTGTTGTCGAGGCCAATCCGGAGCTATTAAAATCATCCTTGGCTTGTCCTGTCTGACCTTTAGAAGTACCTTTGGGAGGAGAGGCAGAGGTGGAACACATGAAGATTGTTCCAATTGAAAGAAAGAGCATCCACCTTCCAAGCTGTGGGATGAAACCTTTTTGTGCAAAACCTTGGCAGCTGATGGTTCAGTGGAGAAGCGAACAGATCTATGTCTGGAGTTCCCCAGGACACTGTCAATTTCTGAAATACATGAGGATCCAATTTCCACTCGTGGGGATCCATAATTCGTCTGCTCAACACATCTGCTAAGGAGTTCTGTGCTCCTGGCAGAAACCTTGCCTGAAGATTGAGCTGTAAACTGAGAGCAGTCTCCCACAAAATCATTGCTTGCCTGCATAGAGGATAAGAATGTGTTCCCCCTTGCTTGTTGATGTACCACATGACAGTTGTGTTGTCTGTTAGAATCAACACCTGCCCTGGAAGAAGTAACTCCTTGAAAGCAATTAATGCAAACTGGACTGCTAACATCTCCTTCATGTTGATATGTAGATGTTGTAATCTGACAGGCCACTTGTTTTGTATCCACTTTCCATTTAGATGAGCTCCCCAAGCTTTGTCTGAGGCATCTGTCGTTAAAATCTGACTCGCCTCTGGCCGGGTCACAGAGAGTCCCTTGTTTAGGTGACATTCCTGAGCCCACCACAAAAATTCCTTTTGAATGCAAGGTATTATTTGAATGACAGTGTCCAGATCCTGGCAGTGCTGTGTCCATACATGTTTGAGATACCATTGTAGCTTCCTCATATGCAGTTTGGCATTGGGAAGTACCAGAATACAAGATGCCATGAACCCTAAGGCTTGAAGGACTGTCCTTGCAGTCAGCCCGGACTGATGAGATAGTTGATGGAAGTAAAGGGAGAGACTCTTTTGTTTGTCCGGGGTTAAAAGGCCATCTGGGATGCTGTATTCAGTCTCACACCCAGAAAGCACATGTCTTGAGAGGGTACTAGACTGGACTTTATTTCGCTCACAGAATACCCTAGGCATCTTAGCACTGCTATCACATATTCCAAATGATGAAGAAGCTCTTCTCTTCCTTGAGCCAGAATTAGGCAGTCGTCCAAATAAGGATAGATCTGTATTCCTTTTAGTCTGAAGAAAGCTATCACTGGAGCCAGAACTTTCGTGAACACTCTGGGCGCAGTAGATAAGCCAAAGGGCAATGCAGAGAACTGATAGTGAGAAGTCCTGCTCGAAAACGCAGATACTTTCTGCAACTTAGTCTGATAGGAACATGAAGGTAAGCCTCCTTGAGATCCAAAGTTACCATCCAATGATCTTTGCCCAGCAGAGGTAAAAGCTGCTGCAACGTCAACATTTTGAACTTGGGAATGTCCAGATAAGTGTTGAGGATAGATAAATCCAAAATTGGTCTCCACGTGTTCCCCTTCTTTGGTACTAGGAACAGGCGAGAATAAAATCCTAGGCCCACTTCTGGCAGAGGGACCGGCTGTATGGCCCCTAGTCGGAGCAACAGAGAAACCTGTTTGTGAGCCTCTATTCTTTGTTGAGGAGGAACGTCTGGCATGCCCTTGAAAGGAGGCAAGGTATGGAAATAAAACCTGTAGCCGTGGTGTATGATATCCAATACCCATCTTTCCTGGGTAATTAAACTCCAATTTTCTTTGAAAAGTGCCAACCTTCCCCCCAAAGGTGCTGCCAGACGAGCAGGCTCTGGCAGCTGAAAAGGTAGGTCATTGGGTCTGCTTACGAAAGGACTGACCCCTGCCCTCACCCGAAGCCTGTGCAGGAGAACTCCCTGTTCTAGGCCTGAAAGAGCCCTGAGCTCTGCCCCTAGCACGCCTGGTTCTACCCCTAGACTGTGAATCATAAGAAGGATACGCCCACCCTTTAGTAGGCCAATTTCTACTAAACTTTGGAGGCTGGACCTGCAAAAATCTTTAACAGTCTGCATAGACTTAGCCTTGTCTTCCATTTTCTTTAAAACTATCTCAACAGGAGGACCAAACAACACGTCAGACTGTAAAGGAGCATCTAAAATCCTTGTTTTAACATGTTCAGACAAATTCTGATCCCTCAGCCAGGCGTGCCTGCGAAGAACTGACCCAGTGGCAGCCACCCTAGATGAGGCCTGTACAGCATCAAAACCACATTGCAAAGAATGCTTACCCACCTGTTCAGAAACATGCACTAAATCTTGCAACTCCTTACAATCAATACCTACTGCCAGAGCATCAACCTTAGATTTCAATTGTGAAAGGAGATAATTTTGGTATTTCACCATGTGAAATTGGCAATTCAGAGCCCTCATAGCAAGAGTGGAAGAAGTATAGACTTTCTTGCCCCATCTATCCAAGGCCCTAGCCTCCTTGTCTGCAGGAACCGGATTCTTAACAACAGAAGCCTTAACACCTTTAGGCCCATGGCTAACAGTTTCTGGGTCTGCCCTAGGACTCTTAAAAAGATACTTATGAGCTTCAGGCACCCTGTAATACCTATCCGGCTTAACAGGAGCAGGAGGCAAAGAATCAGGATTAAGAGAAGCTTCCATAAAAACATCTTCCACTACATCCAAAACAGGAGGTATAGCCAAAGGCCTATGCTGGGGTAACAACAGAAATTCCCTAAGCCTTTTTCTGGAATCAGAGAAGTCCTGACCTTCCCACTTAAAATGCTCCCTCATGGAATGAAGAGTTTCTGAAAAAGAAAAATCCTCAGGAGGAGTAGCAGAAGGAGTAGAATCATCCACATCAGAATCAGAATAAGGAGAGTACTCCTGCAAGTCTTCAGTCAAGACTCAAACATCTGAAGACTGCTCAAAACCCCCCAGCTCAGGCTCCACCCTGGGCCTCTTATCAGGAGGGGGCATAGAACCCCTGATCAAAGTAATCAAATCTTCTGCCATTTTAAGCATATGCTTCTTGGGCAAAGTACCTGAAGAGCTAGGGGTAACACTAACTGAAGCTAAACCTGGCCTGCCCCTGGGGGAAGCCTTTGAAATAGAAGGAGAGGGCCTAGCCACCTTAGGAAGGGAGGGGAGTATAGTAACATGAGAAGCCCCCTCAGCCTGACTAGTCTCTTGAGAGGCCACATCTTGTAATAACAAGGTTTCCCCCTGGGAACACAAAGAAACCTCCGGTGGAGCCACCGGCTCCACCGACACCTCTAAAGAACCGTCGTCTGGTACAGACGGTTCTTCTAGCCTAGGCTTAACTGCCATGTCCTTGCGCTTCTTTGAAGAAGCGGGCGTCGGAGCATCCGACGGCATTTTATAGTTACACCGCTTCCCAAAGACTAACCTCGCACAATCCAACCTTCTCTTTATAGTGCGTTTATTAAATCTAGCACAAGAGCAACAGCCAACAACGTCGTGCTCAAGCCCTAAGCAAGGAATACACAAAGTATGATAATCTTTATGCGGTATCTGTTTCCCACAAGAAATGCAATTATTAACTTTTTCTGACATCCGGTAAATGACTGAGGCAAGAAAAAAGTAAAATATTCCCAACGGGTACTTAGCCAACTTTGAACTCGGTCTGAAACTTCTAAATCGAAAAATCTCAGAACGCCAACCGGCACTTGCAACACTGCTTCTGCATCGGACCATGCGGCAAAAAAGACTGAGGATATGACGTCGGTCATACGCATTTGTACCCTGACGTTCTGACGTCAGTCAAATGCGCCCTGACCGACGTCAGCCTTATACTTTGATATTCGGGCCGACCGAGGACAGCGGACTACCCAAGTGTAAGGACTGCAGCAATGTGGGATGAAGAACATCTTCTTATTTATGACTTCCTTGTTTATGGTTTCTTCTAGTAAGGAGAGAAATTCACCAAGACTCAGTGGTGCTAGAGGTCCATTTCCTTGTAATACATTTCCTGTCTACTGCTAATATTGTCCATAAATATGAATCTGATTTATTCAAAGAAAAGGTGTCATCAACATTAAGAAAAAATAAAGTTTTAATTCATGTGAACTTATCTGAAAATAAAGCTGAAAGAAAAGCATCAATATCTTTCCACAAATTCCATAGTTTAGAGCAATCATAGAAAATATGGAACCAATCTGCATTACATGATGTTAGACATCTCCAGCAAATGATGTTATTCAATTTTTTGAATTTAGCAATTTTGTCAGGAGTTAAAAATGTTCAGTGTAAATACTTCCAAATAAATATACTTCAGTATTGACCCCAAGAAGTGAATTTTACTGAAGATAGACTTTTAAGTTTTTCTGTCTGGGAGAGGCTATGAGGTAGGCCTTTAGTCATTGTATTTCATTGCTTAGTTGTTAAAATGGATCTGTATACAAAATGGTATATAATTTGGATACTAAATTGTCAAACTGTTGATCACACATAATATTCAAGATTCAAGAATATTCAAGATCAAATAATATTGCGGCTATGAGAGTGATTAAGGGTGGTTGATCTAAATATGAAGAGTTCTGAATAATTCTGCATAAGTCTTGAGGATAAGCAATTATACTTTGTAGTAATAACCAGTCTTGCAACAATAAGCTACAGTCTTTCATAATTTGCCGAAGTTGTAAAGTTTCCAAGTCTTTAATACATTGTCTCCAAAAAATAAAATTTTTAGTTTCCCATTCATTAAAGATGTTAATGTGAAGTTTATCTGGGAAGTTTTTTTGTGATTTTAAAGGGGATTATTAGGTCAAACCAGGATTTGATATCTACATTTGAGTATATTATTTTTCTAAAGTTATTAATAATGTTATTTAGATAATTTAGTTTTCGTGGGTTTTGTCATATTATGTTGGATAGTGTGACTAAAAAGAAACCAGAACATATTGGAGGGATGTTTGGAAGGAATTTTACATGACAGTGAGTTTTCATTCTGTATTATAGCTTAATAGAGATCTTTCCAATTTGAGTCAATCCAATTTAATGTGCTTTTAAGTAATGATGCTCTAGGGCATACCTCTCAACCTCTTAGAGCAGAAAATCTGTGCAAAGCCTAAATGATGGGGGGACAAATAGGGACACATTTTAACTATTGCTCTTACAAGCTTAGAATGTTGATAGAATAATAGGTTTTGCATTAGCATGAATTTTCTGAAGGATGTGGAGTCTTAAACTCAAATATTTCTCATTATTTAATGACTTCAGTCCTCAGCTATTTACCGGAAAGTTGCAGATTTTAGGAGGAACACACCAAAAATATGAGGCAAAACTCTGGACATTCTGCGAAAATCTGGATAGTTGAGAGGTGTGCTCTAGGGTATAGGTTTCCAAGTCAGGGAATCTTAAACTATCACCATCCCAAGATCTAATATGATGCATATACGCAATCCTGTTTTTGTTTGGGTACCATGGGAAGTTTAATAAAATTTTATTTATGAGTTTAATATAATTATTCCCAGGATGGGTGTCTAGAGCCAGAACAATGTATACAATTTTTGAAAGGAGAGTCATTTTTAACAATTGCAGTCTGTCCTCGAATGAAAAAAAAATTGTTCCAGCTACTCATGTATGTATTTACCTGAGATATTATGCTTTTATCATTTGTTTTTCTTGTTTTTTCCAAGTTTTTGCACATTTCCCTTTGTCATTAAGACTAATATGTTTACATTTTTGCTTATTAAAGTGAAGGCCTGAAATTTTTATTATTGTGTCTGTTTCTAATAATTCTTGATTTGACTTGGGTAAGGTAAGCAGGATATCATCCACAAATAGCACTAGTTTAGAATTGTATTGATTATAAATATTAATGCCTTTGATTTCATGATTATTTCTTATTGATGACACTAATGTTTCTATGGCAAGGGCAAATAATATTGGGGATAAAGGACAACCTTGTTTGGTGCCTTTGGTTATGGGGATGTACTTTGAAGTGAAGAGGCCTAGTTTGACGTATGCCAAATTATCTGTATAAATAGCCTTTATCATGAAGATGAAAGATGTTGGAAACGAGAATGCTTTGTGTTTCAAACAAAAAAAATTCCAGTTTACAGAGTCAAATGCTTTTTCTATGTCTAGACTCACCAACAAGGCTTCTTCATTTTGTTTGTTTTAAGAATTCTGTTAATGTTAATATTCTTTTGATATTATCATGAGTGTGCCTTTTATGAATAACAAAAAAAAATTGTTAAGAACAATTCATATCTGCCATATATTTAGACTTGTCCAAAGCCTTTGATATGGTAAATCATAATAAACTTATTGAAGTCCTCTCTGCTCTAAATCTTTCTAACTCCTCTATCACCTAATTTCAGAACTATTTGTTTGGACGTCAGCAGGCCATACTTTGGCACCACCACCTCTTCACTCCCCTACCAGTTGCCTTAGGGGGTCCCTCAAGGCTCCATCCTTGGACCTCTGCTCTTCTCCCTCTTCACCAGTCAGCTTCATACCTCCACTTCTCATGCCTCTGTGATACAATATGCAGATGACTCTACCCTTATATGTGCAGCCTCCTCTCTACAAGACCTCCACATCATCACTCAAGATTTATATCTATCTGTAGAAACATGGCTTACCAACTCTCAACTTATTCTAAACCCCAGTAAAACAAAATTTCTTCTCTTTTACCCCTCAAGAGCTCCCTCTTCTTACTTTCAACTTAGAGTCTAAAAATAAAACCATTATTGCCCCAGTAACACATACAAAAATGTCAGGCATTGAAATTGACAATAATCTGAAATTTGACATTCATATTGCACAAACTGTTAAAAAGGTTCACAAGAAATTGGGTCTTATTTACAGAAATAGTCAATTCCTAACTAGATCCACAAAAGCTACTATTGCCAGTAGCCACCTCCTGCCAACTCTCCCATATGCCTTCCCAATACTTACCAACCTCCATAAAACTGATCTAACCAAACTTGAATCATGCTGTGATAAAATTCCCAAATTTGCTACTGATACCTCACATAGGTCACATCACTGCATTGCTCTTAAACATCTTAGCTGGCTAGAACTTCTTCAATTGCTTCAGTATAAACAGCTTATCTTTGCCTACAAAATCCTACACCGGCCAGATAAAATCCCTGCTCTCAACAATGTTATACAATCATAGGTTGGTACTAGGCTGTCGGCCCTAGGGCCTATACAAGCCTAGCCATAACAATTCCCTGGGTATTTCTTCCCACAATGTTTACTTCCCTGGACCCCTGTCTAGCAGGGCGGCTGACGTGATCCCCGGAGTGAATTTCCCATCTCCCACCCAATCGTCAAGGTTCCTTTTGAAGAGGGCCAAGGATGCACTCTGCTTGACATGTATGGGCAGTCTATTCCAGAGTATGGGGAGTCTCTGGGTCAGGAACCTATCCCTTCAGCATGTTTTGTTCATTGTGATGACAAGGTTTAGATCCCTGGAGCGTGTGGCCCTGAGGGATTGGGATTTCTTTATGTGGAGCATGTCCAACAGCTCAGGGTTTGACATGGCCTTGTATGTTAAGCAGAGATCGCCTCTGAGTAGACGATATGCCACAGAGTATAGCTGGAGTTTTTTTTAGACGGTCAGCATCGGTCATCTCGTTTAGGCCTGTGATTCTTTTAGTGAGGTATTTCTGAGGCCTTTCCAGCTGTTGCAGATGTCTTGTGAGGTACATACTAAATGGGGCATTGTACTCTATAATGGGTCTAATGAGGGATGAGTACAGTGGACAATGACCTCCTTTTTTCTGGATGAAAAGCCCTTAGTGATGAGGTATGCCACATAGAAGGATTTCCTGACTGTTGTGGCGGTATGGTTATCGAAGGTGAGACCACTGTCCACCTGTGTCCCTAAGTCTCTCATCACACTTTCAGTGTTTAGTGTACTGCCACCTATGTGGTAATTCATGAGTTCATGGTTTTTCCCAAAAGGGATAACTATACATTTCTTGGCATTAAGCTTGAGCCCATGGCTCTGGCACCAAGCATCTGTTTCTGTAAGGCCCTTTTGTAGAACATCCACATGATTTGGGGATTCAATAATGGCTCCCAGTTTGCAGTCATCTGCGAACTTTGTTAGCCAGAGTCCGTTAGAGTTGGCCTGTAGCTCAGAGAAGTAGATGCCAAACAAGAGTGGTCCCAGGACTGAACCCTGAGGTACTTATTTGGAGTCGGCTACTTTTACAGTGTGGGTTCTGTCACTAAGCCAGTTGGCAACCCATCGAGTGACATAGGGATTTATCCCCAGCTTAGTAAGTTTATCTATGATTCAAGAGTGGGGGATGGTGTCATATACCACTATTGGACCCCTACATTCTAGTAACAAAGTTATGTTAAAGACCACCAAAGCTAACAACTCAGCTGGTGAATTTATCTTTTCAAATGTTATTCCTAAACTGTGGAACAAACTTACATCCAAAATTTCCTCTAACTGTTCCTTAGCACAATTTAAAAAGCTCCTAAATTCTTACTTTATAGAAAACTGGCTTTGTTCTTGTTAACATCCTGGATAATTCTTAGCTCTTTATCTAACTACATCTGTCATAGTTGTTTCTATCATGCTAAACGAAAAACAAAACAAAAACTATTTCATCAAACAAACCACTGGCAATTTTCGCTGTGTGTTACACCTTTATTCCATAAAGCGCCTTTCGTTCAATTAAAATCCATGAACTTCTTCAGATGGAATATTCTACATTTACCATTATTTAAATACAAATTGAAGTTGATCACATGGTAATTATTCACAAAAATTAAAGCTATATTGTCTTTTATAAAACCGATAAAACCAAATATTTTTAGTTGTCTAAAATGCAAGTCCTTATGAATACCAACATTCCTACCATTATATTAGTATACTACACATATTTATAATACAATATTAAATATTAATATTCAACTATTTCCTGTTATTAAAACACAAAAATAAAAATCATGAAGTCGTAATATTTTGAACAGCAGAAGCTTACTTAAATAGTGTGATTACACCTTGTTAACCCACATTCATCTAATGTTATAGATTACCTACATAAACTTTTCATTTTTAATATAGGCGTAATTGAACACATGTCATTCAAACCTGGGTCATTATATGCATATAGTCATATTTGCCATACTAGTTCTAATTTATCTAGTTCCAACTCAATTGGCCCCCCTCTTATATTTTGTGGGACCTGATCTAAAACCCAAAACTTGAATTCATGTCCAGGACATTCTTGAATATGTTTGGCTAAAGCATTGTCCTGGCTCATTTTTTTAATGTTGTATAAATGGTCGTATATTCTGTCCCTCAATCTTCGTTTTGTTTTACCAACATAATATTTGGGACAGTATTGGCATTTAGCTAAATAAACAACCATTTTAGAATTACAGTTATATTTTCCTTTACTGTATAATACTCTGCTATTGTCCATAGTTATTGATAATCCTACCTGGATGTGCTTACAGTAGGGGCATCCAAGACACTGTTGCATGCCTTTATTTTTAATGTATGTGTTTTGGACACACTCAAACAAGTTTTTAAAATTCCTGTCTCTTTTCAGTACAAATTTTGGAGTTGGTCCTAACTTTTCCAATAGGTCCTTATCTTGTGTGATAATATTCCAGTTTTTACATACTATATTCCTAATGTATTTATAATCCATATTAAATGTGATGACAAAATTAACATTAGTATTATTAAAGTTGTTACCAACATGAGATATTTGACTTGTTGTTACTGGACTAGGACTAATATTCATTTCTATTACATTATAAACCCTTCTGTTTTGATTCAGAATGGGTTTATACATACCTCCATTTCTTTTCTCCACCACTTCAGTTATGATTTCATCTAGGAGGGCATCAGGGTATGCTCTCCTAGTGAACATTTGTCTTATCAAATGACATTCAGAAATGAAATCATCCTCTCTGCTTGTCATGCGTGCTGCCCTTACAAGCTGTCCTTTAACCACCGACTTTTTCTGTCGGTAGGTGCGCTTGAGAAGTGGAGAAATGTATTAGAATACGAAGGTTTTCTATAAATCCTTGCCTCAAATTTCTTATCAGCATTATTTTTGATCAATAAAATGTCTAAATATGCTATTTCCTTCTCATGAAAATTGTATGTAAATTCCAGAAATTCTGTAGTCTGATTAAAATAATCTACCATAATTTTAGCTTGGTCTTTATCACCTTTAAACAGGATAAAAATGTCATCCAAGAATCGGGTGAAATATGCTATCTGGGATTTTATATGTTCTACATTGAAAATGTGATTATGTTCCCAATAATTCATTACCAAGTTGGCAAAACTAGAGCCACATGGAGATCCCATTGCCACTCCTTTTGTTTGATGATAAAAATTACTTTTAAAATAGATGTAATTATGTGATAAGACAATATCTAGTAATTCTTCTACCAATGATATTTCCATTAATAGGGCTCCCTTTCTCCTAAGATTAAGGGACACCCACTCAATACCAAGATCCTGTGGTATTGAAGTATATAAATCTCTTACATCTATTGTGAGAAAATTATGTTTATCATCAAATTCTATTTCATTCATTTTTTCCAAAAATGACCATGAGTCCTTACATATTCCTATTTCGCTAGATACATATTTTTTAAGTATTAAATCTATTACCTTTGCACATGCATATGTTGCAGAGTTTCTACCATCGACAATTGGTCTAAGGGGGGGGGGGTTATTCAAAGAAGTTCATGGATTTTAATTGAACGAAAGGCGCTTTATGGAATAAAGGTGTAACACACAGTGAAGGTTGCCAGTGGTTTGTTTGGTGAAATAGTTTTTGTTTTGTTTTTTGTTTTTCATAGTTTGTCATCATGGCAACCAATCAGCCGAGTGCTACACAAGAACTTTTTTCATTACTTGAGAGTGAAAATGACATGGAAGAAGAACAAACGCTTACTAGCATTGTTATTGCTTTGTCTCAGCAAGTCAAGAAATTATCCAAAAAAGTGGACATGCTTAGTGATAAACACAATAGGCATTCTGATCGGCAGCAGCAGCAGCATACTTTAAGTACGTCTCCAAGAAGCTTACCTACAACTTCCGGAGCGAACATTTTGAACACAAATCTACCCTCAGAAGTAAACGGTACTTCCAGTCAGCGTCCAGCTGCAGCGAATAACACTCAAGGGCCGACAACTTCTTGGGGGGATACCGAATGGACAAATAATTAATTCCAACGCAAATAATGGATTTTCCAACAGCCAAAATAACTCTAACATCACTGGCCAGGAAGTCGCTAATAACGGTGGTGTAAATTTTGGCAGAACTGTTGAACAATCACAAAATACTGCTATCCCAGGGCTTATTGGCATTCCGAATCTCAAGGACTGGTTATCTACATCTATGGGTATGTACAACAATAACAGTACATTTGTAGGAACGAATCCGGCTAGGGAAGAAGTTAACATCTTAAATTTACTTAACGAGTTTGATCATATTTTGTTGAAATATAAAAAATTAAAGCTTGAGATTGAATATTTCACAGAATGTATCCGTTTGCAATTGGTACCTAAAGGTCTACGAATCTGCCATTACCCTACAGGACTGGTAGCACAATCTCAATTCCACTTGGATCTTGTCAAACTATTTAACAAACAGGGCTTGGAACTGTTGGACTTAATGAGTAAAAACTATAATATAATGGCAGAGGAATTAAACGATGAAAGTATGGTTTTGGACACAAAGATTAAATCACATCCTGATTTTGAAAGATACAAATATGAATATATCCGTATTTTTCAGACAATTGACATGTTTATTAATAAAGCTAAGTCAATTAAATGCAAAAAACTTGAGCGGGACCGTTCACAATATCAAAATGGTACTGCATACCCTAGCCCTCCTCCAGCACAACAGTGGAGAACAAAGGGTAGTGCAGCAGTATCTTTTTCTAATGGTCAAAATGATATGCCATTGTATGAGCAACGCCAAGGGGTGAATGAGGGGGGTAAATATGGAAAATGTGACTATAGATCCTGTTAACCAAGATGAAAACACGGATTTTCCGCCAATTACATCTCCAAATATGTCAACTAATGACCTAGGTCCACGAAGAAGTGCCATGCCTACAGAATCAAAACCCTAATACTAATGGTAATAATACCAGGACCAATAATAAACAATGGTCCAATAACCAAGAGGGTTTTCAGAGGGGGAAAATGCAGAGCAGAAGGAACCAACGGAAGAAACACAACAAATGGTGATAGTTGTGAATAATACACAAAATAATCCTTCAGTTATCACGAATTCCGAAGGGGACTTCTCTGTGTATAATTTTTCCTCAGTAAATGTTTACACTGATTTAGTGAATACATTGGCAAAAGGTCTTACCTTCATACCATCTAGGAGGTTGGATATTACTAACCATATAATAGATCTCAAAATGTATGTAAGGAAATTAAACTTACAGATATTATTAGGCAATATGAGTAGATTGCAACCAGATCATTATAGAATTTCTAGTATTTTCAACCCCCCACTGCATAATTTATTGTATACCTTTGAGAAAGTATGTGAATTAGATTTCAGATATTATAATACATGGAATAAGACAAAAATTACTGATAAGAATTTAACCAGGGATGAACAGGAAAGTATTAAAAGTCTGAAACAGTTCAAGGTCAGAATTATGAAACCTGATAAGGGGGGTGGTTTAGTATTCATGGACCCAATAGATTATGAGAATAAAATCGAGGCATTGTTAACATCTGATTCATATATAAAATCTTCAATTAATGAATATAATCAAGCTAATCAGAGAATCAAAATATATCTTAATGATTTATTCATCGAAGGTCGGATTGATGTGAACATGTTTAATTATATGATTATGCCAGCACCTATAGCACCTACGATTTTTGGAGTCCCTAAAATTCACAAGAGTTTGAATAACCCCCCCCCCTTAGACCAATTGTCGATGGTAGAAACTCTGCAACATATGCATGTGCAAAGGTAATAGATTTAATACTTAAAAAATATGTATCTAGTGAAATAGGAATATGTAAGGACTCATGGTCATTTTTGGAAAAAATGAATGAAATAGAATTTGATGATAAACATAATTTTCTCACAATAGATGTAAGAGATTTATATACTTCAATACCACAGGATCTTGGTATTGAGTGGGTGTCCCTTAATCTTAGGAAAAAGGGAACCCCATTAATGGAAATATCATTGGTAGAAGAATTACTAGATATTGTCTTATCACATAATTACATCTATTTTAAAAGCAATTTTTATCATCAAACAAAAGGAGTGGCAATGGGATCTCCGTGTGGCTCTAGTTTTGCCAACTTGGTAATGAATTATTGGGAACATAATCACATTTTCAATGTAGAACATATAAAATCCCAGATAGCATATTTCACCCGATTCTTGGATGACATTTTTATCCTGTTTAAAGGTGATAAAGACCAAGCTAAAATTATGGTAGATTATTTTAATCAGACTACAGAATTTATGGAATTTACATACAATTTTCATGAGAAGGAAATAGCATATTTAGACATTTTATTGATCAAAAATAATGCTGATAAGAAATTTGAGGCAAGGATTTATAGAAAACCTTCGTATTCTAATACATTTCTGGACTTCTCAAGCGCGCACCCCTACCGACAGAAAAAGTCGGTGGTTAAAGGACAGCTTGTAAGGGCAGCACGCATGACAAGCAGAGAGGATGATTTCATTTCTGAATGTCATTTGATAAGACAAATGTTCACTAGGAGAGCATACCCTGATGCCCTCCTAGATGAAATCATAACTGAAGTGGTGGAGAAAAGAAATGGAGGTATGTATAAACCCATTCTGAATCAAAACAGAAGGGTTTATAATGTAATAGAAATGAATATTAGTCCTAGTCCAGTAACAACAAGTCAGATATCTCATGTTGGTAACAACTTTAATAATACTAATGTTAATTTTGTCATCACGTTTAATATGGATTATAAATACATTAGGAATATAGTATGTAAAAACTGGAATATTATCACACAAGATAAGGACCTATTGGAAAAGTTAGGACCAACTCCAAAATTTGTACTGAAAAGAGACAGGAATTTTAAAAACTTGTTTGAGAGTGTCCAAAACACATACATTAAAAATAAAGGCATGCAACAGTGTCTAGGATGCCCCTACTGTAAGTACATCCAGGTAGGATTATCAATAACTATGGACAATAGCAGAGTATTATACAGTAAAGGAAAATATAACTGTAATTCTAAAATGGTTGTTTATTTAGCTAAATGCCAATACTGTCCCAAATATTATGTTGGTAAAACAAAACGAAGATTGAGGGACAGAATATACGACCATTTATACAACATTAAAAAAATGAGCCAGGACAATGCTTTAGCCAAACATATTCAAGAATGTCCTGGACATGAATTCAAGTTTTGGGTTTTAGATCAGGTCCCACAAAATATGAGAGGGGGGCCAATTGAGTTGGAACTAGATAAATTAGAGCTAGTATGGCAAATACGACTATATGCATATAATGACCCAGGTTTGAATGATATGTGTTCAATTATGCCTATATTAAAAATGAAAAGTTTATGCAGGTAATCTATAACATTAGATGAATGTGGGTTAACAAGGTGTAATCACACTATTTAAGTAAGCTTCTGCTGCTCAAAATATTACGACTTCATGATTTTTATTTTTGTGTTTTAATAACAGGAAATAGTTGAATATTAATATTTAATATTGTATTATAAATATGTGTAGTATACTAATATAATGGTAGGAATGTTGGTATTCATAATAAGGACTTGCATTTTAGACAACTAAAAATATTTGGTTTTATTGGTTTTATAAAAGACAATATAGCTTTAATTTTTGTGAATAATTACCAGATTTTAATTGAACAAAAGGCACTTTATGGAATAAAGGTGTAACACACAGCGAAGGTTGCCAGTGGTTTGTTTGGTGAAATTGTTTCTATCATGCTGTATGACTCATTCTCTTTCCTCATTCTATACTTACTTCCCTTTTTCTTGTTCAAATGTATTTATCAATGTGAAGTTGTTCAATCTCGCTGTTCATTCTTTACTGATGGGTTCGGAAACGATCCATCAGCTCTGGTACGGCCGTATGCAAAGCTCGAGGTCTTCCAGTAGCTCGAGGCCAAGCCCTTATCCCATGATGCACTGTGAATTACATCAGATCTAGTTTGCCGCGGCATCTGATTGGAGGTTCCAGTGCAAGCTCGGGCCAGTACTATTTTTAAAACTTATAAATTATCAGTTATTTCAATAATTTTTTTGCTAAACTCTCTTAAATAGTTTGATAGTTAGGTTGTTTGTTTTATAGCTTCTTAAAAGCTCCCCTTTCCCATGTGTGAGTAGTAATATTTCATATATCAGCCTCATGTGTTTTGGCCTAGTTTTTTCTGCTGTTTTTAGTATATCTGCATATATATATATATATATATATATATATATATATATATATATATATATATATATATATATATATATATATATATATATATGTATAGATGTGTGTATATATATATATATATATATATATATATATATATATATATATATATATATATAAAACTATTGTTGGCCTTCTGTATATTGGCCTTAGCATAGTAAATAGTAGTTAGCTTTCAATTCTTTTCAGTTTTGTTTTTCTGTGTGTGAGTTTAGAGCCTAGTAAATTACTAATATTTGCTGTTAAAGTTTTCTTAGGCTCCTTTGTGTGTGTGTGTGTGTGTGTGTGTGTGTGTGTGTGTGTGTGTGTGTGTGTGCTGTTAGAGCCTAGGGTATTGCTGATTAGCTTACTATATTTTGTGTCACATTTTTCTTAGGCTCCTTTGCGTGTGTGTGTGTGTGTGTGTTGTAAGAGCCTAGGGTATTGCTTATTATCTACTCTGTGTTTTTCTTAGGTTCATAGGTAGGTACTAGGCCATCGGCCCAAGGGCCTACGTAAGCCTAGCCAACAAGGTTCCCTGGCTTACGCCACCCAAGAAAGTTATCTTCTGTCGAGGAGAGACACAGAAGTGATCCCCGGGGTGTATTTCCCATTTCCCATCCACTCATCAGGATTTTTCTTGAAGAGTGCTAATGAAGAACTTTGCTTGACATAGATGGGGGTAGCCTGTTCCAGAGTATGGGAAGTCTCTGGGACAGGAATCTATCCCTCCAGCATGTCCTGTTTATTGTGGTGACAAGGTTTAGGTCCCTAGAGTGTGTAGCTCGGAGGGACTGGGATTTCTTTAGGTGTAGCATGTCCAACAGCTCTGGGTTTGACATAGCTTTATATGTTAGGCAGAGATCACCTCGGAGTAGGCGATACGCTACGGAGTAAAGCTGGAGTTTTTTGGGGCGGTCAGTGTAGGGCATTTGTTTGAGGCCAGTAATCCTCTTTGTGAGGCACTTCTGTGGCCTTTCCAGCTGCTGCAGATGTCTTGTGAGGTACATTCCAAAAGGGGCGTTGTACTCTATAATGGGTCTAATGAGTGTCGAGTAGAGGGGAACAATGACCTCTTTTTTCCTGGATGAGAACCCTTTTATGATGAGGTGTGCCACGTAGAAGGACTTCCTGACTACTGTGGTGATGTGACTATCGAAGGAGAGACTACTGTCCACCTGGGTCCCAAGGTCTCTTATCACACATTCGGTGTTAAGTAGATTGCTGCCTAAGTGGTAGTTCATGGGTACAGAGTTTTTACCAAAGGAGATGACACTGCACTTTTTGGCATTGAGCTTGAGGCCATGGCTCTGACACGAGGCATCTGTCTCAGCGAGGCCCTTCTGTAGGATGTCCACATCATTTGAGGACTTGACTATGGCTTCTAGTTTGCAGTCATCTGCGAACTTCATTAGCCAGAGGCCTTCTGTGTTAGCCTGTACTTCAGAGAAGTAGATACCAAACAGGAGAGGTCCCAGGATGGAACCCTGTGGTGCTCCACTTGTTACTGCTTTGAAGTCAGATTTAGAGTCTGCAACTTTTGCAGTGTTGGTTCTGTCAGTGAGCCAGTTTGCAGCCCATCTTGTGACGTAGGGATTTATACCTAGTTTAGTGAGTTTAGCTATAATTCCAGAATGGGGAATGATGTTGAAAGCCTTGGTGAGGTCAAGATAGGCTGTGTGAACCACCTTACCCTCATCTACGGCTTTAGTGACTACCTCAAAGAAGTTGATCAGGTTCAGGAGGCATGATCTGCCTTTCACAAACCCGAACTGGGTGGGATCCAGAGTTTGGAGGTTACCAATGTCTTTGTTTGAGTTCCATGATGATACGTTCCATGGCCTTGCAGACCAGGCTCGTCAGGCTAATAGGTTGATAGTTCCCGGGATCAGTGATGGCTCCTCCTTTGTGGATTGGGATAACTGTTGATGTGTGCCATTCACTGGGCACAAAGCCTGATGCGAGGCTATTGTTGAACATGGTGCTTAAGTAGGGAGTCAGTTCGTTCTGAAGTTTGTGTAAAACGCAGCCTGGGTTGTTGTCCGGTCCCATGGATGCTATGTTTTTGGCTTTAGAGAGTGCAGCTTTTAACTGCATAGTTGTGATTACAGGGACTCTGCATTCTTCCTGTATAGATATGGGCCCTTTAGGGGGTGGGGTGGAGTTAGCACTGAACCTATCTGCCAGGATGTTGGCAATATCAGTTGGTTCTGTAATTTTCATGCCTTTGTGCTGTAACTCAGAGCATATCTGGGTGTTGCCATCGTGATTCTTGACATAGCTATAGAATGTTTTGTGGTTTCCTTAGAATTAGTGGCGATTTTGTTTTCGTAGCTAGCTTTGGAGGATCTTATAAGGGATCTCAGCTTCTTACTGAGGCTGTCCAGGGAGCTCCTCCACTCATGGGATTTTACTCTCTTTTGCAACAGTTTCTTCCTTCTGTTGTACAGTTTGTTTATGGCAGGGGACCACCAGATTGGCTTCCTTTTTAGTAGCATAATGGCGGATAACAAAGATAAACACCCAAAGTCTGGTTTTAAAACGTGTCCAGACAGCAATCAAAAAATGTCTGTTACGGATGGACATGTAACTTGTGTTTATTGCTTAGGAGCTGTCCACTTACAGGAGTCTTGTGCCATTTGCCATTCCTTTTCTTTGAGAGTGTTACTAGAGAGGAAAAAGAAATTGGTGGACAGGGACTTTTTAAAGCATCCCTTTCAAGAGGCTTTGAGTGACCAGCAAGTCTTCCAACTTCTCTAGATCTGTGAAATCTAAGGACTCTAAGCAGTCTAAGAAATCTAAAAATTTGGAGGATTCTGCAACATTGGCTCCACAGACCTTGGAGCCGACTGTCTTTTGGGTCTATATTAGAACATCAAAGTTTCAGATCTTCGAATGTTCTAATGTTGAACCCTATGCAGCGAAAGCTTAAAATATCGAAGCAACAGAAACCTGATTTTTTTCCTAGGGAAAGAATTTGGTTGTCCGTTTCTGTTGCTTCTGTATTTTCAGCGCTGTGGTGGAAAGTTACGGGTCGGGTTCAGGCAAGTGTGGAATTGTGTGGACGTGAGGGTTAGGTGAGTTAGGGTTAGGGAGCGGGTGAGGTGAGTGTGCGATAGTAACGGACCTTAGGGTTAGGGTTTGGGTTAAGGTAAGTGGATAGTTAGTGGTGTGTGTATAGTTTAGTGTAGGATTAGGTGTAAGATTTTAGGTGTATGTGTGTGGATTGCTGTTTGTCTGGTGTGCTTGTGTTGTGTGTATGTGTTTTGGAAAAATCGCTGTTCTGACAGTTCGAGATTGTAAGCTTTCGCCTCTGACAAAGTTGCTGCCCAGCTTGCTACCCTAAATTCTATTGTCAACTCATCCATGTGTCTCATATATGCAGCTGATGGAATGAGTAGGGCAGTGGGTACAGGAATCGCTCTCAGAAGACATTTCTGGATGCGCTTGTGTTCCTTCGCGGAGCCCTTTACGTCTTCTTTCCTAAACACCCCTTTTGATGGCTCATCCCTTTTTGGGCCTAAAGTGATGGAAACTTTGACCAGGTGTGAAAAGGAGGGAAAGACTCTGTCTGCCGTCGGAGTCCGTTTTTCCACCCCTACTCGGCCTTATCCCAAAGGCGAGGAAAAATGTGGTTCTGGAAAGCCCAAGGAGCCTTTCAGGGCACATGTGATGAACCCCCCACTAGGGGCAGAGGAGGGGGTAATAGTGGAAGATGCCGCCCTCGTGGCAGAGCGGGTCTGCAACATCAGGGTGACAGAGATAACTTCTCTGGTCAATCCTACCAGCGTTCCTGAATGGAGGCCTGACTGTCCTGCTCTGGAGGCAGTCGGGGGTCGCTTATCTTTGTATCCAGACGCCTGGCAAGAAATAACAAAAGACACCTGGGTAGAAAGCATCATTTCCAGAGGGTACTTCATACCATTTGTCACACACACACACACACCCCCCCCCTGTCCATAAGGACAACCCCGGACGTTCCACCCAGTTACAAGGCACAAGCAACCATAGAGGTCCACAAGTTGCTAGAAAAAAGAGAGTCATCCAGCCAGTCCCAGCAGGCCAAACAGGATCCGGAACTTACTCAAGGTTCTTTTTGGTTCCAAAGAAAACAGGGACTGGAGACCCATTTTGGACCTCAGCAGACTCAACCAATATGTGAAGAAAGAGAAGTTCCGGATGGTCATGCTCCAGTCTATACTTCCCTTCTTAGGGAAAGACAATTGGATGTGCTCGATAGATCTCAAGGATGCGTACTACCACATAAAAATGGCCAGGCCATCCAGAGATCACCTGCGTTTCCGGTTCGGAGCCAATCATTATCAGTTTCGAGCCCTGCCCTTTGGTCTCACTAAAGCCCCCAGAGTGTTCACCAAATGCATGGCAGTGGTCACGGCTCACCTGAGGCATCTAGGATTCCAGGTGTTTCCAAACCTAGACGATTGGCTCCTTACCTCCACCACCAGATATCAACTGATTCAGGCAAGGGAATGCACCCTGGCACTCTGCAGTCATTTAGGCATTACAGTCAACTCAGAAAAGTCTGCCTTGTCGCCATCGCAGCATATCGTTTTTATCATGGCAGAGCTAGACACTTCAACCTCCTAAGACTACCATTCGAAAGAATCTTCCTTCTTCGTTAGCGCATTGGTATCAAAAGACAGAGCACCAGCTTCAGAAGTTCTGAAAGTACTGGGTTTGATGGCTGCAGCAATCCTAGCCATACCTTTAGCAAGAATACATATGCGGATTCTTCAGTGGTTGTTGTTCACTCAGTGGTCTTACCAGGAACGTCCACTGGATCATACGATTTTGATTACGAGCTCTAGCAAGAAAGATCTCCAGTGGTGGTTGATGTCTCTTCACGTCACCATAGGATGCCCCTTTGTTTTATCCCCTCCAGTAGCCACTGTGACCAGGGACACTCCCCTGATAGGGTGGGGGTGGCATTTTCAGGGAAAGACTGCCCAAGGCACATGGACAGATCGAGTCACATTTGTGTATCAATGTTCTGGAGATGAGAGCAGTACTTTTGGTGTTGCAGTACTTCCAGGACTCTCTTCCCCTAGGAACATTTACAATTCAGACAGACAATATGTCAGTAGTCTGGTACTTGAACAAGCAGGGGGGAACCAAGTCTTACCCCCTTTGCCAAGAAGCCCTCAGAGTTTGGCAGTCGGCTGATTCCTCCCAGTGCTTTCTGTTGGCAACGCACATCCTGGGGAGATCCACCGTGATAGCAGACAAACTGAGCAGGACAATCTTATCGCCACATGAGTGGTCCCTCAAGAAAGAGATTGCAGACCGGATTTTCCTCAAATGGGGCCAGCCTTGCTGCGAACTTTTTGCCAGCCACATCAACACGAAATGCAGAAGCTAGTTTGCCCTGATTCCTCCTCCGGGAGAAGTCCCGAGAGACGCACTTGTACATGATTGGCCCCTGTGTCTCCTCTTTGCATTTCAACCAATCCCATTGATACCCAGAATCTACAGAAAGCAAAATCCCTGGGAAGGACCATCATTCTTATAGCCCCTCATTGGCCTTGGCAGATTTGGTTCCCATTCCTTCACCATCATCTCTTGGAGAATCCCTGGATTCTGGACCCAGTTCCAGACCTGACACATCCGTCGGGGGACCTCCATCCTTCTCTGCAGTCACTGAAGCTGACAGCTTGGCTGCTGCAGTTCCCCTCATAGCCAGGCTTCATGACTTCTCCAATCAGACAAAACAGATAGTTTTGTCTTCTCATAAGCCATCCACTAGAAGATTATATCTTAGTAAGCGGAAGAGATTTTCCATATGGGCTTCTAAGCAGAACATTGATCCTTACCAAGTCCCCTTGACATCCATACTAGAATTCTTGACTATGATTTTTAATAAAGGAGCGGCAGCCGCAACAGTTGGGTTCAGTTCGCTGCTATATCTAACTTTCATCACGGGATTGACAGGCTAAATATCATGTCCCACAAGTTATCCAAGGTCTTTCTCAAGGGAACCTTTCATATGAGACCTCCAGTGAAAACTCCCTATTCTCCATGTAATTTAAAATTTACGCTGTCTCGTATAATCCTTCCCATGTTTGAACCAGCATCATCTTGTGACCTCAAATATTTGTCGTGGAAAACCATTTTTCTAGTAGCTATTACTTCTGCCCACAGAGTGTCAGAACTTCAAGCTTTATCTATTAGCCCTCCTTATTTGATTTTTCATGCTGACAGAGTATCTCTTAGGACAAACCCCTCTTTTTTGCCCAAAGTTTGTTCAGAAACTAATATCAACCAAGTCATTGAGATACCAGTTTTCTTCCCTAATCATTCCAATAAGTTGGAGTATATGCTGCACAAACCTGATGTTCACAGACAGCTCAAATTTTATTTGGATAGAACAAAAGATTTCAGGAAATCAGACCAACTTTTCATTTCATTCTCTGAAGCCAGAAAAGGTAGACCAGTGGCTAAAACAACTCTGTCTAAATGGTTATCTGACTGTATCACCTTTTGTTTACTCAGCTGCTAATATGCCTTTGCAACACAAGACTAAAGCTCACTCATCCAGAGCAGTTTCTACATCCTCTGCATTCCAAGCCAAATTTCCCCTTGATAACATTTGTGCAGCAGCCACTTGGTCTAAACGTCTTGCCTTTATCATGCATTACAAAGTTGATAAGGCCTCCAGGGACAGGGCTTCTTTTGGGTCTACGGTTCTGAAGAATGTACTCTCGTGAGCCACCCGAGATTGATGGTGCTAGGGACGCTACCCATCAGTAAAGAATGAATGGCGAGATTGAACAACTTCACATTAAGAAGTTATGTGCTCAGCATAACGTTCCATGTGAGTTGTTCATCTCGCCTTCATTCTTACATCCCTCCCTCCTTCCCCCTCCTGGCTGATAGTTGACCTAGAGGTTGGTCTCATCCTGGTTCCTCAATTCTTCTTCCTCTCCATAGGAGGATAGCTCATTTATATGGTTATAGTACACGCAGCAAAGTAATTCGCAGTGCATCATGGGATAAGGGTTTGACCTCAAGCTACTGGAAGACCTTGAGCTTTGCATACAGCTGTACCGGAGCCGATGGATCAGCTCTGAACCCATCAGTAAAGAATGAAGGTGAGATGAACAACTCACATGGAACGTTATGGTGAATACATAACTTCTTATTTTTTGTTTTTGTTTTCACTAAATGTTATATTGCCATTTTTTCTGTTATTGTTGTATTGATATGCTGTTTGAACTTTTTGTATTATTTATTTTATCAACATGTTGTCTACTGTTTACTGGAGCTTATCTTCCCGGGCCTCTGCTGAAAAATGGACATGTGTCCAGTCGGACTTTCCCGGTAAATAAATAAACCCAGTTTGATCATTATAAACTAAACTAAAAATGTGAAAGTGGTACCTTTATTTAGTCCCCAAATATAGACATAAAAATGTTGTAGTCATTGTTTAATAAGGAAATTAGTCTGTATGATTTACATAGCTGCGAATCTTTGTCGTATTTAAGAATAGGGGTAATCAAGGGGCATTTCCAAGAGGGAGGGATCAAATTTTTAGTTTGTACTTCAACTGGGGTCATGTAATAAAGATGTAATTGAATCTGGAAAAAGCTTATAAATCTCTGCTATAATGCCATCTACACCAGGAGCTTTGTTAGGTTTAAGGTTTTTGATTTCATTTAGAGTTACTCGCTTCTCGAGGGTTGTATTAAGAATTTCTGAGATGGCATTCAAATTTAAAGTGATACATTCTTGGGCTGTAAGTTTTTGTTTATGTTGATATAAAAAAGCAAAACCGGAGGACTGCTTTGAGCAAAAAAACACAAGTTTAATGAAATGCTTTTCGTCTGCCTCTGTTTTATATCAGAGTTATAATGTTTGGTGAAATGATATATAAAGGCTTCTAATATATCGCTGATATCAGAAACTGTCTTGTTAGTAATTTCATGTAATAATTTATTATTTGCCTTGGAATGTAATTTTGCTCGTAATGACAAATTGTGCATGTGTTTGGGAGTAAAAGCATACGAGTATAATTTAATTTGTTCTAGTGCTAAGTTTGTTTTGTGTGCCAAAATATATTTCTTGTATACTGCATCTATTTTTTTTTTGTTATTTGAGTTTAATTGTAATGACTTAGATCTCAAGGAGGTTAATTGAGATTGTAAGATCTGTAGTTCTGATTCGCATTCCTAAAGTTTTTTTCTTATACCAGACTATAGTTTTAACATAAATATATGCTTTTAGAGCATCCCAAACCATAATAATGTTTGTTTCAGAGTTATTATTTGTCTCTAAGAAGTTTTCTTTTGGTAACTGCACAGACATCAGCATTTTCCAAGGTGAGGTGAGCCTTCTATTGAGTGCAGTGTCTTGTTGAGACTCCTAGCATTGAGCAGTAACACCCTTAGCTTGGCCTGAGTAGCTTTTGTCATGTTCAGAGGTTTGTTGCCTAAAAAGGCAAAATAAAGGTGGATAATCTGAAAGCCTAGAGGTGACAACTAGAGACCACCCTTAACAAAGCAGTGTTGTCTGTTGACCATGTTCTCCCAGGCTGACAAATATTAGACCACTTTGGGATGACACCAGTAGCTAAGCCAGTTGTTAAAGCTGATCATTTTCTGTCTGTATTGTGGCATCATCCTTGGAGATGGTAGAATGCTGCTGATTGTTAAACTGATACCTACCTGTGACACATATTCTGTGAGTTCAATCATGTCTCTCTTAATATAGTCCAGGGAGGTATGTCTCAGGTCATTTACGCCCACATGGACTATATAATCTTCTCTTTATTTAGCCTTGTAAGCAGGACATCGATGTGTCTCACAGTCGGGTCACCTATGACCAGAATGTTGAGTTATGAAATATTTCACCTTATGTGCTTAGTAGTTGAGACACAATGAGATGTGGCTTTGTGTCATGCTGGTATGTGTCTTGTTAATGTGCATGCAGAGGTTCTGAGGATTTTGTTTGAGAGGCCTTTGAGGCTTGGGAAGGTTACATGCAAGCATCTCTATATGTGTTGTCCTGTCAGTGCAGTGAGTGGTGTGTGTGTGTGGATCCCCAACAAGCTGTTTGTTGCATTTTGTATCTGTATGTGAGAGTCTGGCCTCCAGTGACAATGTGCAAGTACCTCTCTCACATACTGTATCTCTCTGTTTGAGAATTAAGTGGTTGTCAGTGTACATGAGGCAGTTGCTAAATTGCCTCAAGATACCCATGTCTGGCAAGCTGGAAACCGAGATGGTAGGAAAGTGCTCATCCAAGGTTGCCAGTCTTAAAATACTTGCAAAGGATGTGAGTGTTGGGTGTTTATAACTGGATGGGGGAGGCAACTGCTTACTTGATTTAATCTGCAGCTAACCTAGCCTGCAATGCCCAAACCAACTGCTTACTGAGCAGTGATAATCCTGGGTCCTAAGCTAAGGTAATGTAAACTAAAATGTTCTTAACAGGGATGTGTAAGTGCTTAGTCCTTAGTTACACCAGTTTGCTCACTCAGTATTTCTGACAGAGTAGTCTTCAGGGAATTTTTAAAGTCTCTCAACTTGTTACACTCCCCCAAAATATGTTCTCAATTACCTTTTTTTTCTCATCACACCTCCAACATCTGCAGTCTACCTGAGAAGAAATTCTTTGGCATCTATTTGGAGTATAAAAATATGTATGAAACTCTTCCAAGCAAAAATCCTGAATCTTCTAGACTTTGTTGCGTGTTTGGGAGCCATACATATATCTTGCCATTGTTTCTTTGTGAATTGCTTACCAGTGTATTTTTCTAATCCTTTCCAAGCTCCTTTGATTGATTCTTGTAGTTGTCATACAATATTCTATATGCCCTAGTTCTAGTTCTTTCTCTTTGCCTATACTCTGATACCAATCCCTGATAGGAGGGCAGTTTGTATTCTGCAGTCCAGATGTGTTCTTGGCCTCTTCCCTTCTGTTACCTTTCCCTTTCAGTTTATTTGCTCCCAATACCTTGGTTCATTTGACAGTTTCCTACAGCAAATTCCAGCTCCTTCTTGCCTATTATCTGTACCCCTAATTACAATCATCCCTATCGTAACAATCTCCATTCCCATGTTGGCTGAGTTCTTAGAATAATTTCTGCTACTTTAGGAATATAATATTTTATATATTTATTGTTATTCTCCTAAAGGATCTGGATCCAAAATCCCAGTCTGTCATAATTTTGAGTTTCACCGCATTTCATCAGTATCCCTTTCCACTTTGAATTATAGCTTTCTGTTTGTGCTATGTATAGGAGCCTTAACTGAATGTGTAGCTCTGAAATTCTCCTTCAACTCAGGTAATTCCAAACCAACTTGTTCTGTTGGAAGGATCAACTTATCCCACTTGACTTTTGCCCTCTTCCCCTCCCAGATCAAAACCTTCAACTCTTTATTAATTGCTATCCACAACTTCTCCTCTGGTTGATAAAATTATGCCTGACCTGTGTATAAAAAGGTATTTAAAACATTTTCACTGCTTGTATAATGCTATCCATATCCAGTTTCTTAGTTTTAGTGTTAAGTTTTGTTTAATCTCTTCTTGCATATCCATTGCTCCATAACAAAATCTTTTTTGACCCATACTCCTAAGTACTTCATTTTGTCATGTCCACATAAATATGGGTATTGCTGAACCAATTTGTGTGTGGTACATAGTTTACTGATATTGCCTTTGTTTTATCTTCATTTACAGAGTAACCTGGGATTTTATGAGTAGGGCAGTGGAAGCTGTCTCAGAATGTTCCACAACACTGAAATGCCATGTTTGGTTTTAACAGGTACCAATAATATCATCTGCAAATGAAGCTAACTATCCGATGTTGTTAATCTTCATTCATTCATTACCGATGGGTATCGGTTCCATCCTCGGAACCGAGTCGGCCTTTATAACATGCTCATGCCAGCCAAAAAACTCTTGAGCTAAGCTTACCCATAGTGCCCCTCTCCCTGTTACCCCAGATCTCGTTTGCCACGTAGATATCAAGACATGTCAAGCCAGCTCTCAGCTAAGTCATTTAGAATTTCTTACTTCAAAACCTTCTTTTGAGTTTTTCTGGTTTAACTATAATAATTTACATTTATTTTTATTAGTCGCTAGTGTTTTCTTACTTTGTTTGAGTATCTCCATTTTCTTACCAATTTTAGTACTGTTCGTACCATTGCTGATGCAGGCCTTTTCCTTTCCTCAATTTCACGTACCATTGCTGATGCAGGCCTTTTCCTTTCCTCAATTTCACTTACCTTCTGAGGTAATTCTTAATACCATTGCTGGTATTCCCCTTTCCCCTTTTCTCTGTTGTTCTTTATATGATATAAAAAAAAAATTATTGATATTTCCCTGTTCTTGTTTGTTCGACAGGCATTCACAGTTGTTTTTTGGTGGTGTACTGCTGTTGAAGAACCTTGTTCCACTATGGCTGATTAAAAGGGAACAGCGGGATTCAAACAATGTGACCAATGTAATAGAAAAATGCCAAAGTTGGACATATGTAAGGGCTTTAGTTCCCACACTTTAAAGAGAGGAAAAATAAGGTAATCCTTAAGGGTCTTTTGAAAACACCCTTTTTGGAGGCTATTTCTGGATCAGAGAGAGCTCACCCCCTCCTAAAAATGAACATAAACAAAGGAGCCATTCTATTACTTCTTCCCCCCATGGCACTGACTTAAAATCTTTGGAACTGAAGGCTAAAGTCCTGAAATTGGCTCCAACAACCTCGGCACCAGGGCCACAACCCCTTCTACGGTGCCATCCTCTGTTCCAGGACCTCAACTAATCAGCTCGGCACCATCCTCCGCAACATTGTCTCTAGCACTAATCATGGAACCGGTCATGCCTACTGAACCATCCATGTCTTTATCTTCTGCTAGTATTCCGATCTCCCTTTCAGCACCAAAAGTAGTACTCCCAACTCCGGTCACTTCACCCACCCAACACATGAACAGCCCCTCGGACCTGATATTCCCTCACAGCAGATCCCTTTTTTGTAGCCTCTTCCTGGAGCTACCTGACCCTCCGTCGGGGATATCAACCCTCCTCCAGGAGCCTTTCAGAATTCGATGTGGTGAGACTTGTGGATCAGCTCCTGATGGCCAGAGGAATCATAACTCCTTCTAAACCATCCCTCCCACCCGGAGCTGAGGGATTTTCTCCACAGACACTGACATATACTCCTCCTTTGACCTCCTTGGATGTATCGAAGCCCCTGACACTGACACCTATCCTGGTGCCAGCTGCTTCTGTTCCATTGGTGGACCTCACCATGGCTCTGGAGCCTGCCCTTTGGCCACCGACTCATACAGATTCCCGGGATCATGATTGGGCTGTCAGCACCATGACCCCCTAGTATTGCTCCTATTTTTTTTACAGCACTATCCACTATGGCTCTGGTTATCTTGGTGGCAGCAAGTCCTCTTGGGGCACCTTCCCTGGGGGTGGGCTCGGAGCAGGGAGTGACCCCGGTTCTAAGGTTGTCCTTCTTGGTTCCAGGCTCCCATTCCTCTTTTCCAGGTGATGGAGAGGGCCCTTGCCTCCGCAGTTCACAGCTGGTTCCCTTGGTGTCGAAGTACCATATATATCCCCCCTCTGGACCTCAGCTGACACAAGCCACCACACTGGGACATCGAGCACAAGAGTCTCAAGATACCCTACTGCAGGGCACACTCTCTTTGGAGTCCTCCTTAGATGCCCCAGCTGAGGAGGTACCATGCAAGAGGTCATGTAAGAGGCAGCATGTGGACTCCCCTGATGAATCCCTTACTGAATGCAGACTACTATGAGTGGGAGGAGTCCCCACGGTTACCCCCTGAGGATGTCTACTTTGTAAACATACTGGAAATTTTAAAGCAGCAGGGAGGCTGGAAGCCCACAAACTCCTCCTCTTAGGAGTCTGTATTCTTGCAGACTTTTTGTGCTCGACCCTCTACGTCTTGGGTGACCCCGCCTGCAGACGAACTAGTTCAGCTCATCGTGCAGTGCACCTGGAAGAGTCCTGACACCGTTGAACCAATCCCCCAAAGACCAGACAAAATTCTTTCCTCGCCAGAAGACAGTCTACATTGGTCTAAAGGCTTACCGGTAGACGCTATGATGGTGGCGGTGGCCACTAAGAAAGAGCTCGCTGAGAAGAGCCATGCTGTCCATCCCTTGAACAGGGAGTCTCAGGCAATTGACGGGCTAGGGAAGAGATTGCTTTCTTCATCGAACTTTGCTATTCAGTCCTTGAATTACTTGGCACACTTTACCAGGCCCCAGAAAGACCTAATCTCAGAACTCTCGGGAACTTTAGCAGGAGCAGTCTCTAATGGGGTGCGTGAAAAGTCACCACACAGCTTAAAACCCTGGAATCTATATCTAACCCATCCATGTGGTTGATCTCTCACACTACCGAAGGGGCGGCTAGAGCTGCGGATGAAGGCGTTGTCATGAGACATCATGCCTGGATGTGCTTTTGTGATTTTGCAGACCCTTTTAAGTCTTCCTTTCTCAGTGCTCCAGTGGAAGCTGCTTCTCTCTTTGGCCGGAAAAAGAAAGGCACATTAGCCAGGTGTGAAAAGGATGTCAAGACCCTGTCTGCCATGGGCATATGTTTTTCCACCCTCCCCAACGATCCTACTCTAGGAATCAGAGGAGTGAAAAGATGTGGAAGAAGTCGTCTCAGTGTCCATTCCGTGACACACATTGTGAGTTTACCCCCTGGGGCAGAGGAAGAAACTCATGTGGAAGACGCCCCTACATAGGTTCATAGGTTCATACTAGGCTATCTGCCAGAGGGCATTTACAAGCCTAGCCCATAGTTTTGTGGCTTACGCCACCCCTTTAGTATGGGGAACTATACCCATTATTTTGCTGTGCCTCTGTCGAGCAGTGACACTGAGGTAATCCCTGGGGTATATCTGCGATCTCCCATCCATTGGTCAAGATTTCTCTTGAACAAGGCCAGCGAGGTGCTCTGCCTCATATATACCGGGATTTTATTCCACAGCATAGGGAGTCTTTGGGTGATGAATCTATCCCTCCAGCACGTCCTATTAATAGCCGTGTCGAGGTTTAAGTCTCCCGCCCTTGTTGCCCTTGTACAGAGGCAAAGGGGGTCCGTGTAGTTAGGGATCCAGAGATTCATTCTGTGGACAGCCCTACCAGCGCTCGGCCCAATTGCTTATCTCTGGAAGCAGTTGGGGGACTTTTCTCTGCACCACCTTGCCTGGCGAATGATAACCATAGATTCTTGGGTGCATACGATAATTGCCAGAGGTTACCTCATACCCCTCAGTAGTTTCCCGAGGCCACTAAGGCACATTCCTGACATTCCACACAGTCAAAGGGAAGCAGCAGCTCAAGAAATTCAAAAGCTACTCTTAAAAAGAGTCATACAAGCAGTCCCACCAGGCCAAATGGGATCCGAATTTTACTCATTCTTTTTAGTGCCAAAAAAGACAGGGGGACTGGAAGCCAATCGTGGACATCAGCATCCTAAACAAATTTGTTAATCAAACAAAATTCTGGATGGTCATGGTTCAGTCTATCCTACCCTTCCTAAAGAAGGACAGTTGGATGTGCTCAGAAGATCTTCAGAATGCATATTATCACATAAAAATGGACAGATGCTCCAGAAGATTCCTTCACTTCCGTCTGGGAGCCAATCATTACCAATTCCGAGCACTGCCCTTTGGAATCTCTGTGACCCCCAGAGTGTTCACCAAATGCATTGCAATGGTAACAGCTCACTTGAGACTGCAAGGATTCCGGGTGTTTCCATATTTAGATGATTGGCTCCTTACCGCCCCCACCAAGCTTCTACTGGTTATAGCCTTACATTGCACTTTAAAACTAGCAAAATACTTAGGGGTCTCAATAAACAAGGAGAAATGCAAGTTGACTCCTCCTCAAACTCTGGAATTCATAGGAGCAACTTTTCATACTCAGTCTTGCTTAGTCTTCCTTTCATGTCACAGATTAGAAAGACTGAAGTCCCAACTCCGGGTGATACTCTCTCAGGACAAAGTTTCAGCTTGGGCAGTTCTTCAACTTCTAGGATCAATGGCAGCATTGATTACAATAGTTTCCCTGGTGAGACTACACATGCGGCTTCTACAGTGGCTTCTACTAACACAGTGGTGTGTCCCTTTTTTATTTCTCCAAGTCTTTTGGGTTTCGAATACCATGACTGGAATGGGCCTACAGTTAAAGTTTATGAAATTATTGTTTCACTCAGCCAAAAGTGTTCTTCGCAGCACCTGCAGTGTGCCCAGTAATGACTTCTTCTGCAGTTTGTATGGAGTTACATGTATTGCTACTGTATCTAAATAAGATTTTAGACTTTTTTTTTTTAATAAGACCCGTTGCGCCTACTACTATTGGAACTAGTTAGGTATCTGTATTCCACATTGCTCTCATTTCTTTAGTCACTGGGTGTAGCAATTTCAATGATCAATGCTTCTCTTGGCTTCTTTTCCTGGACCACTATATCCATTTTTCTAGCATCTATCTTTTGAATTGTTGGTAATGGATGATCTCATGTGAGGCAGACTTCATCATTTTCTATGATGCTTTGTGGGTGACGTTTCCAGTGCTTTTCAGCCACTTCAAAACCATAATGTTTGCACAATCCCCAGTGCAACAGTCTTGTCGCATTATTGTGCCTTACAGTATACAATCCTTCTGCCATTAGTATGTCACAACCAGCAATGAGCTGTGCAACTGTTTCCTGTTCAGTTTTACAAAATCTACATTTGTCTGTTTCTCCCACATGTTCAATGGACTTTATAAACCAGCGTGTACGTAGCCAACTGTCTGGAGCCGCCAATATTAGCCTTTCATCTCTTGGTTTGAATTCACCTCTCTTTAACCATTCCTGCGTTTGTTCCTGATCAACATGAGGTTCTTCCAGAAGTTTTCTATACTTGCAACTATACTTATGCATTTTTCACATTTCTTGCCTTTCCATCTGATCTTTCACCTTATATTCTTTCTTTTGATTTTGGCACATTCAGTTGCTACCTGATTTCTGTCCACTTCCGGTCCGATTTCCATTCCTGCCTGATGCCAATATGCTTTTGCTAGATTAAGCAGGGAAGTCATCTTAGATTTATTCGCCTCATGTTTCAAAACTTTCACTATGTTTGGGTCTCGTGAGGTAAGCAAGTGTGTGTAGTCCCACGATTGCAGATCTGTACATGTAAGCAATTTCAAGGAGTCCCATCCATCCTTCAGAACGGGGAATATATAATCTTGTTATGCACTGATTTTTATCGATCATTTGGTGAGCATGAAACATCCTTCTAGTTTTAATATCTAATCTGTCCAGCACATTTTGGGGACAATCAATCACTCCAAAACTGTAAGTTAGGACAGGAAGAGGAAATTGGTTTATTGCTTGGATTTTGTTCCTAGATGTCAGTGCTGTTTTCAGGATTAATTAAGTCTTCTAAACTATTCCTTTCTAAGTTTTACTCGCATTTGTTCATGTTTTAGTGCTGATGTTCTTCGTGTTTCACTGTTGCAGTCATTACATTTGGGTAATCTGCTGGCAGGTTGCCCTCAGTCGGCCTGATTAACAAAGTCTTGGGTCCTGTGTCGGTTGCTGTTCCTTCTTCCATGACGTCAGGTTGTCAGGGGTATAAAACATGCAGCCAATGCCATTACATCAGTCTTTCTTGCTGCGTGGTGCCCGAAGCAGAAGCAGTTCACAAGTGCCGGTCGGCCGACTCCTGAAATTTTCGTTTTCAAGTTTCAGATCCGAAGTCTTCAACTAAAAAACTAAGTACCCCATTGGGGAAACTTTTTCTTGCTCCTTACCGATGTCAGTAAAAGTTAATAATTGTGTTACTTGTGGGAAGCAAATACCTCATAAGGATTTCCATTTGTACTGTATTCCTTGCCTAGGCCCTGACCACGACGTACCTTGCTGTCGGTTCTGTGCTTTATTTAATCAACGCACTATTAAACATCGGTACATTTTTGCTTCTAAATATTTTGGCTCACACTTTAATTATCCAGAAATGTTGTCGGTTAGCAATCCAGCTACCGGAATACCTAAAAAACACAAAGAAAAAGAGACAGGCCGTTGAGGTCCAAAACTGACCTAAGCCAGTTGCCAGTTCGCCGGTACTCAGTGATCTGCTTTCGCAGCCCCTGATACCCGCTAATTCTGATTCGCAGGCCTCTACTGAGACCCAGTCGTAGTCTGGTATGCCACAAGATGCTTCAATTATGGAACCCGCGGATGTCTCTACCTTGTATGGGTCCGGAGCCACTGTGCAGGCACCGGCTTCTGAGGGTGTTTTCAGGCCTACAGATTTGTATATTAGACCAACGCCATCTTCAAAATTAAGGCCAAAAACTTGACCTATGTCTAAAAAAACGATGCCTAGGCCACATGTACAGGCCCCTATGCTTAAGAAACAAATGATCAAAATGGCTGAAGATTTAATTACTCTGATCAGGGGTAGTCAACCCCCCCCCCCCCCTTCTAAGAGGCTCTAGGCAAGATATTGACTATGAATCTTCTGAACAGGATTCTATTTCTTCTGATTCTTCTAATGAACAGGAATTGTCTATACCTACTTATGAGGACTCTGATGCAGAAGATTCCATTCCTTCTGCTTCTCCCCCTGAGGATTTTTCTTTTGGGGAAACTTTACATACCTTAAGGGAACATTTCCACTGGGAAAGCCAGGATTTTTCCTGAATCTAAAGAGAGACTTAGGGATTTTCTTCTTCTTCCTCAGCATAGGCCTTTGGCTATACCTCCTGTTCTAGACATTGTTGATGATGTTTTTTTCAGAATCTAGTATGGCTACTGATTCTCTGCCTCTGGCTCCTTGTAAGCCAGACAGATACTACAGGGTTCCTGACTCCCACAAATTCCTTTTCAAAAATCCTGTTGCGGACCCTGAAACCATTTCTCAGGGTCTCAAGGGCATGAAGGCTTCTACTGCTAAAAATCCTACCCCTTCTGATAGAGATTCCAGGGCGCTGGATAGATGGGGTAAGGTTTACACTTCTGCAACCTTGGCAATCAGGGCTTTAAACTGTCAATTTCATATGCTAAAATGTCAACAGCATATCATGGGACAGCTTAAACAGAAAATGATGTTAATTTCTGATTGTGTGGAAAATAAAGATTTACAGGATCTATTGCATTCAGCTGAACAAGTTGGAAAACATACTTTGCAATGCGGTTTTGATTCTTTGGAGGCCTCTTGCAGGGCTGCTGTAACTGGGTCTGTGCTAAGAAGGCATGCTTGGCTCAAAGAGCAAACTCTGCCTGATCATGTTAAAGCAAAATTGTTGGATGCACCTTTACAACAGGACTGTCTCTTTGGTAACAAGGCTGAAGAAGTTCTAAAAAAGATGGAAGATAAAGTTAAATCTATGCAAACTGTGAAAGATTTCTTACAAGTGCAACCTCCAAGATTTAGTTGGCACTGGCCTGCTAAGAACTGGTCCTTTCCAGTTCCTTTGAGAGCCACTCAAGTCAAGCCTAGACATTCCAAAGTCACCAGGTTTCAGTCCCAAGGGACTTTCAGAACAAAACAATGGGGGTGCCTCCTCTTCCAAATCTGGAAGCAACAAGACACCTCCCTATGGTAAGCAGTCTCAGTGACTTCCCTTTACACTTGCCAAGCACTAACCTTTTAGCCACCCCTTTGGGGGGAAAACTGGCTCTTCATGTAAGAAACTGGCAACTTATAACCCAGGACAAATGGGTTTTAAATATAGTATCACAGGGATACAGATTTAATTTCCATACGTTGCCAATTCCAAACAGATGGCCAGACCTGCCCCCAATTCAGTGGGCAGAGGCCCAGAAACAAGTACTTTCCCTCATGAGCATGGGGGCTATTCAGCTAGTACTAGAAGAGGAAAAGGGACAAGGTTTCTATTCAAGACTTTTCCTGGTACCCAGAAAAGACAAATCATGGTGTCCAATTCTGGACTTATCTACTCTAAACACCTTTCTGGACATCCCAGAATTCAAGATGCTGACCCTTCAACAGTTACTTCCTATGCTAGGCAAAGATGCCTGGTTGGCAACTCTAGATTTAAAAGAGGCTTACCTACATATCCCAATCAGGGAATCTTGCAGAAGATACCTCCGCTTCAAAGCAGGCTACTTGTATTACCAGTTCTCTGCACTGCCCTTTGGCTTATCTACTGCACCCAGGGTCTTTACAAAGTGCCTGGCTCCAGTAATTGCATTTTGCAGGCAAAGAAATATTCAAATATATCCATACCTGGACGATTGTCTAATTCAGGCAGAAAACAGACATTCTTCTAAAACATCTGGTGTTTGTAAAAAGGGTTCTAACTTGTCTAGGGTACACCATAAACGAAAAGAAATCACAACTGGTACCCTCTCAAAAAATTACATTCCTGGGTGCAAGCTTGAGTACAACTGCCCAGATGGCTTTCCTTATGCCAGAAAAGCAAATTCATTTGGTGATTTACTTCAAATAGGTGGCCACAAAAACCCTGCTATCTGCAAGACAAATTCTGCAAGCCTTGGGGTTCATGGCATCCTGCATTCTTCTAATTCCATATGCAAGACTGCATATGAGGAAACTTCAGTGGTACTTAAGTTTATGGAGTCGACATTGTCACAGACTGGAAACAATAATTCCTATCATACTTTGCCTACAACTAGAGTTCCTATGGTGGGCAGAGGCCTGCCACCAAAACAAGGGACTGTCATTCACACCATCCCCTGCTGCCCAAACCCTAACTACAGACGCATCAGACTATGCTTGGGGGGCTCATCTGGCAGGGACGTGCATTCAGGGCAAATGGAGCCCAAATCAAATGCACCTTCATATCAATCAAAAAGAAATGCTAGCTGTACAGAATGCACTGACAGCCTTCAAGGGCTACCTTCATCCTGGACAATTACTGATAAAGACGGACAACACCACGGTTATGTGGTACATAAACAAGCAGGGGGTACACACTCCTACCCCCTTTGCAGACTAGCATTGGCATTGTGGAACACTGCCTTGACCTATCAAGTACAACTACAAGCTCAATTCCTGACAGGAAAGTTGAATACTCTGGCAGACGAACTAAGCAGAAATCTCATGGACCCTCACGAATGGAAACTGGAACCACGGATTTTCAACATGTTGACACGCAAATGGGGGACCCCAGACATAGATCTTTTTGCGTCACCCCAGAACTATCAGTTGGACAAATTTTGCACAAGAACTCATCACAAAAAAGCCTGGAAAGTGGATGCTCTGTCCTTCAGCTGGGAAATCCTATCAGTCTATGCCTTTCCCCCTCTGCCTCTGCTCTCCAAAATTCTACTAAACGTCAAACAGGACAAACCAAAAATTATTTTGATTGCTCCAGACTGGCCTCGCCAACACTGGTACCCACTCCTGTGCAGTGTGTCACACCTTCCACCGTGACACCTGCCTCAGACACCTTACTTACTGTCTCAGCAGAACAACCAAACTCTGCACACTCAGCTCCAAACTTTGAATCTTGCAGCATGGCTAATCACCTAAATTCACCCTTAGCATCCCTCAGCAAACCTGTAATTTATGTCATTTTGGAGGCGAGAAGACCTAGTACTAGAAAATCTTATGCTGACAAATGGAAAAGATTCCGTGCCTGGAATCAATCTCAAGGGATAAGCACAGCAGTGCCCAACATTCCTCAGATTTTGCAGTACTTAACTGAGATGCTTCACAAGGGCCTATCCTTTTCTTCCATAAAAATCCAAGCCTCAGCCATTTCAGCTCATTACAACACAGAAACTCCCCTCTTCTCTCATCCTCTGCTAAAGCAGTATCTCAGAGAGGCCAAAAACTTAAGACCACCCAGGAGAGCTCCAACCCCTGCCTGGGACCTCAATTTTGTATTGGAGAAACTCACTCTCCCTCCTTTCGAGTCAGCTGCTACTGCAGACTTAAAATTTCTATCCTGGAAAACAGCTTTCCTTTTAGCAGTCACTTCAGCTAGAAGGATTTCTGAATTACAGGTTCTTATGGCAGTGGAGCCTTTCATCATTTTTCATGCGGACAGGGTATCTCTCAGGTCCAATCCATCCTTCATGCCTAAGGTGGTATCCAGTGTGGCTCTTAATCAGACCATTCATTTGCCAACTTTCTTTCCCAATCCACAGAACAAGGGAGAGCAGATTCTGCATTCATTGGATTTACACAGACAACTTAGATTTTACTTTAACATGACTAAATCTCAAAGAAAATCTGAACAACTGCTGGTAGCATTTGCTGCAGGGGCAGAGGGAAAGGCTATTTCAAAGCAAACCATTTCCAAATGGATAAGCCATTGTATTCGTTTCTGCTGTAAGCACCATGGAAAAACTATCCCCCAGGGGATCAGATCCCATTCCACCAGGGCTGCATCTACTTCAACAGCCTTTCTCAGAGGTGTTCCTACCAGGGACATTCTAGAAGCTGCTACCTGGAGCTCAGTTCATACTTTCACCAAACAGTACCATTTTGTCTAAATCCAGAGCTGGCTTTGCCACTGCTGTCCTGCAGGGCCTTATAGCTGGTCCTAATGCTGTATAATTCCCTCCACCCAACCATAGCTTTGGGAATCTACCCAAATGTAATGACTGCAACAGTGAAACACGAAGAACATAGTACAGTTGTGTACACTTACCATAAATGTAGATGTTCGAGTGTATTCACTGTTGCAGTCCTGGTTACCCTCCCTCCAGCCCCCTGTTCTTCTCTGGCTATACCTCTACTTTCTTTCACTATGCTTAAAAGCCCTTTTGGTGTATTTGCTTTTGGTTGGAGGTATATTTTTTGTGTTTTTAATTTTATTTGCTCCCCATTTCGGGGGCACCTGACATCTGGGGCAAGAAAAACTAATGTAATGGCGTCAGCTGCATGTTTTATACCCATGACTACCTGGAAGAAGGGACAGCAACCGACTCAGGATCCAAGACTTTGTTAATCAGGCCCACTGAGGGCAACCTGCCAGCAGATTACTCAAATGTAATGACTGCAACAGTGAATACACTCGAACATCTGCATTTATGGTAAGTGTACACAACTGTATTATCCTTCATCAGTTGCCAAGTATTTATACACTCCCTCTTGCTCAAGTTCTTTTATGCCACATTCTTGTCCCAAACTGATGTTTTCCTGCTTTAAAGGTTCCTTTTGCACATTTATCTAGGCCAAATGACATTCTAATATTATCTGAAAAAGTTTTGACAACCTGCAGCTGTGCTTTCAGTTCCTCATCTGTTGTGCTATACAGTTTTAAATCCTCAACAAATGGAAGATGAGAAGTCTTTAGACTTTGTTGTTTTCTAGGAGCCAATTTGTAGCCATGGCCTAAGCCATTAAGTAAACAGCTTAATGGGGTAAGGACAAGGCAGAACAGCAACGGTGACAGAGAGTCACCCTGGAATATGCCCCTTTGAATTTTTATCCCTGGGAATAATAATTTTTCCTTTATCATGGTTTAATTGCCAAGTAGTCTGCCATTGTTTCATGGTCACTGTAACATAGTCGATCAGTGTAGGATGTGTCTTATACATTTTTAAGCAATCTTTTATCCATGAATGTGGGATACTGTCAAATGCTTTTTGTAGTCAATCCATGCCATACTTAGATTCTTCCTCTTTTTACAGTTCTCCACTAAGACTTTAACAGCAAATGATCCTTTGTTCCATATGACTTTCTTTTATTGCTCTGTTGTTCTACTGCCATAATTGAGTTTTCTTCTAAATGGCTATAAACTCTGTCAGCATCAATTCCCATGTATAGTTTATATGTCGTCGAAAGGCAAGTTATTGATCTATAATTTTTGGGGTAGCTTGCAGATTCACTCTTAAGTAGGAGCATTGTTTTACCTGTTTTTAGCCAGATTGGTATCTGTTTGGGTTGCGCATATAAATAGTTCTTACTCATAGCTAGGTCTTCGTGCAAAGATGTTAATACTTTTAACCAAAAGTTCGGCACTGCTTGTGGGCCTGGGGTTTTCCATTTAGAGGCTTTTCTTAACTTTGTTTCAATCTCTCTGGCTGTTGCTTCATCCCATTTCATACCCTGTACCTTTAAACTTCTTATTTTCTTTTATCCATTTAGCATCTTTGGTGTGTTCCACAGGATCTTCATAGATACTTCTCCAAAATGCATATATTTCTTCTTTTTTTGGCAGTCTTTCAATTCCTTTTACTTTGTTTCCCAATTCTCTCTAAAAAATTTTTGGGTCATCAATAGTAATGTCTTTCAGCTTTTCCCTGTTAGGTGTCGCCATAGTGGAATGCTGGTCCGCTTATGATCGGCAGTAGATTTTTACGGTGCCGAGGTGCCAGCCCAGCGCCCAATCTTCAACGAAGGCACACCCATTCACGCACGCACCTACCTGCATGTCTTTAAACGTCACTCGACCGTGGGAAGGACATGCAGACTCCACACATTGCCTATTTTGTACTTTTCCTTTATATGTATCTGTGTATCTTCCAAGTTTTTCCACCTGTGGTGAAATTTTTAATTTATTATGTGCGATAGTGCATGATAGATCCTGGTCTGTTCTAATACTGTGCACTGCTTTTATCACGTCTATCTTTCTTAGTATTTTTGTTGATCTATTCCCTCTTCTATAGTCTTCTAACAGTGACACTTCCTGGCTTAATTGCTTTATATTTTTTTCTGTTCAATACTTCCATTATGGTATTCGATTTCTCCACTTCCTTTGCCTCACTAACCCTTTGCTGTTGTGGTAGAACTTTATCAGTTATTAATTTAGCTGCACAATAACATATCCAGTTTACTTCTGTTATATCATATGGATCTCTATGGACAGTCCTAATTATTGTGCTCATTTGTTTGTTTTGTCAGACTTCTGACTTTTGGGGCTTTATTGACCTCCTGCAGTCTATTTCTTTCATTGATTTTACTATATCTATGTCCATTAAATCAAGCAACTCATCCCTTAGTTCATTTTCTTCTGGACTAAGGGTACATCCTTTGTTTTCCACTTCCTGCGGGCATTCTATAGAAAGTTCTATAGCATCTTCCTCTGGCACCTTATCTTCAATTTCACCCTGTGCCATCCGTTGCTTTGTCATATGGGAACTGACTGGCCTATCACTTCTTAACATTGACTGCATCATAGTTTCCACAGTCTCCTGTTTCTTCCCTTGCTGTCTAGCTTTAAGTGAACATTTATACTATTTTCCTGTGGAAGGCTCCAAAATATCTTAATATGGCACCTGATCAATTGCTTCCTTTTCCACTATTTTCCCCCTAATTTAGATATCCATTGCTCTATCCTGTTGTGGTGCTTTCTGCATTAGATTTTCTACACTGAATCCTTCACTTTGCAGGTGCTCCATAACCTCAATTTGTATTTCTTTAACTTCTCCGTTGCTGATCTCCTTTTCCTCTTTGTCTTCTTATTTTTTGTATTGTAAGGTTTTCCATATCCAGATTCCTCTGCCTGTATTTCTCTTCATATATCTTTGGTCCTGCTCTTTTTGTATTGGTTAGTTTTACTTAATCCTTGGCATAAATATTACACCATATGAAATCTCTTTTTCTTTCCCATGTCCATATTTCTTCTTTAGATGTTTCCTGATCTTCCTGCTTCTCCTTACTCTGGGGACTCACTCCATCATGCTGTGATGCAGTCTGTGTTAGACTTTCTACATTAAATCCTTCACTCCGCAGACACTCCATAACTTCAACTTCTATTTCCTTAACTTCTACTTTACTAATCTTCTTTTCCACATGTCATCTTTGTGATATTAATTTTTTTATTGTGAAATTTTCCAGTGGTCCCCTTTGACTCATCCGATGTCCTTTCAGATCCGCATAACAAACCGATGCAAACAAGATTTAATTTGGTGGATGAAGCCAGAAAAAGACCTATGGAGTCACCCTTTCTCCCCCTTTCAGCCCAAGGCCATAGTAACCACGGATGCTTCCCTGATGGGGTGGGGTGCACTTCCAGGGAAAGATGGTCCAAGGCACTTGGTCCCCTCTGGAGGCCAGTCTTCATATCAGTGTTCTAGAACTGAGGGCGGTGCTTTTACCATTGCAAGCATTTCAATCTGTCCTCCCATCAGGGACAATTGCTATCCAGTCCGACAACATGTCTTCTATGTGGCCCATCTAATTACTAAAGGGTTCGCATCTAGAAGTAGAGGTTATAGTGCCCCTCTACTCATCACTCATCAGACCCATCATACAGTACAATGCCCCATTTGGCATGTACCTCACAAGACACTTTTAACAGCTGGAAAGACCACAAAAGTACCTCACCAAGAGGATTACTGGCCCCAAACATATCCGGCTGTACTCAGTGGCATATCGTTTACTTAGAGGTGATCTCTGCCTGACTTACAAAGCCATGTCTAACTCAGAATTGATGGTCATGCTCCACCTAAAGAAATCCAAGCCACTGCATGCCACGTGCTTTAGTGAGCTAAACCTCGCCACAACAATAAATATAACATGCTGGAGGGATAGATTCCTGTCATAGAGACTCCCGATACTTTGGAACAAAATTCCAAACTACATTAGGCAGATCCCCTCACTAACACTCTTCAAGAGAAACCTTGACGAGAGGATGGGTAACAGAAAATACACCCCTGGGATTACTTCATTGGCTCTGCTTGACAGAGGATCAGTTAATTAATTAATGGGGTGGCGAAAGCCGACACACTCTGGCTAGGGTTATAAATGCCCTTGGGCAGATAGCCTAGTACCTACCTATGAACCTATGTCAGTGGTCTGGTATATCAACAAACAAGGGGGAACCAAGTCTACCCGTTGTGTCAAGAGGCCGTGAGAATTTGGCAATGGGTGATAGGTTCCAACCACTTTCTGATAGCAATGCACATTCCCGGGGATTCCAACATGATTGCAGACAAACTGAGCAGATGCATCCTCCTGCCTCACAAATGGTCCCTCAATACAACCATAGCAGTGAAGATCTTCAGCCACTGGGGCCAGCCTTGCTGCAACCTATTTGCCTCACCAGCAAATCACAGGTACAGTAGCTACTTTGCCCTAATCCCCCCACAGGGGGAGTTCCCGAGGGATGCTGTAATACACGACTGGCTCATGGGAAGTCTTTAAGTTTTCCCTCCTCTTCCCCTGATCCCACCATTTCTAAAGAAGGCCCTTCGGTTGAAAAGCAGAGTAATCCACATTGCACCTTACTGGCGCCACCTAGTACACCAACCATGGATTCTGGATCCAATTCCGGAATTACTGTCACACCTGCAGGGGTTGATACGTCCAAACATATCCAGTCTTAAGCTGACAACTTGGTTTCTCTACTTCCAGTAATCACCAGGCAGAAAGATCTGTCGTCCTCTGTTCATAACATTCTTATGGCTTCACACAAACCATCCACCAGGAAACTTGATCTCAACAAGTGGAAGAGATTTACCACTTGGTATTGACAGAAAGGACTAGACCCCTGCTCAGCCCCAATTAGTGCTGTATTGGATTACTTGTCAAATCGTCTCCATTTGGGAATGGCAGCCTCCATTATTCGAGTACACCTGGCTGCTATTTCAAATTTCCACAATGGCTTTCAGCATTCGTACTTGATTTCCCACCGTCTCTGTAGAAACTTTCTGAAAGGTGTCTTGCACATTAGACCTCCATTCAGAGAACCAATCGAACTTTGGAATTTGACACTAGTTCTGCAATCATTGACTTGATCCCCTTTCGAAACCACTGCCACTTGCAACATAATATTTTTATCCTGGAAATCCCTATTCTTGGTAGCTATTACCTCAGCAAAGACGAATTTCTGAACTACAAACCTTATGCATAAAACTTCCCTACATGGTCTTTCATAAGGACAGAGAATCACTCCAGACTAATCCCTCCTTTTTGCCCAAAGTTATTTCAGAATTGACCATTAATTAAACAGTCGACCTGCTGTTTTTTTTTTGCCAGTTTTTCTAATAAAGGAGACTACTGCCTGCATTTATTGGATGTTCATAGACAATTACGATTCTGTTTAGACAAAACTAAATCACTATGAAAATCTGACCAGTTATTTTTATCCTATTCAGGACCAAATTTGGGAAAATCTGTTTTTAAGGTGACTCTTTCTAAATGGTTGAGGAATTGTATATGCTTCACATACCAAAACAAAATTCTTCTACCAGCTAAAGTCAAGGCACATTCAACCAGATCAGTGGCAACATCTGTTGCCTTTCATTGTAGGGCCTCCATGGATGACATCTGTGCAGCAGCTACATGGGCTACTCCTCATACCTTTATCACTCATCACAAATTAGACTGTCTCCGGGGGGAGAGCATCCTTTGGTTCAGTGGTGCTCAGGAACATCCTTCCATAGGACCACCCAGGATATAAAGTAGCTAGGGACTCTGTCCCATCAGTAATGAATGAGTGAAGATTAACAGCATCAGATAAAGAAGTTATGTTCTTACCATAACGTTCCATCTGTGTTGCTGATCTTTATTCATTCATTCATTACTTCCCACCCTCCTTCCCCCTCCAAAGGCTCCTGGAGGTTTGGATTTTGTCCAAATCCTATTTTTAGGGAATTTGCTCGGAAAAAGACTCTGCTTTCTATCTCTAATGGGCAAACTCGATCTGAGGTTACAGGGAGAGGGGCAGTATGGGTAAGCTTAGCTCGAGGAGAGTTTTTTTGGCTGGCACAAGCTTGTTGTAAAGGCTAACTTGGTTCTGAGGAAGGAACCGTCACCCATCAGTAACGAATGAATGAAGATCAACAACACAGATGTAATGTTATGGTAAGATTTCTGAGTCGCTTATTTTCTTTGCCAGTGTTACTAAGTATAACACAAATAAAACAGAAAGAGGACATTCCTGTCTGGTTCCTTTGCTCAAACACAACTTGTAAGGGAGGGCCCACAAAACTTTAATTTTCCCCTCCAGTTTCTCTTATATTCTCCTAATTAAGGAATGCTTCCATTGCCCTACTCACAAAATGCCTGATTACTCTGTGAAATGCTTTCTCTGCATCAAGACCCATCAACGACAGTGGTACTTTCTTACAATCTTCTTCCCTGTTAATGTTGTCAAAAGTTTGCCTCCCATCCACAAAACCACAATGATCTATATCAGTTTTGGCATTACCTTTGCCATTCTTTTAGACATTATAGACATAAACACTTTATGATCATCGTTTGGAATCAAAATGGGCCTATATGAAGCTGGATCTGATGGGTCTTTACCATCTTCCAGTATTATAGCCACCACAGCTTTCTTCCAGGATGTTGGTGCTTTTCCTTCTTTTAAAATGCTGTTAAACAAAACCTTCCAGATCTTCATCACTTTCTTCTCTTGTAACTTCCACAGGAATACTATCTGTTCCTGTAGACTTTCCTGTAGATTAGTTATACATCACCAATTTTATCTCACGTACTCCTATCCTGTTAGTAATTGAGCCTCATCTGCCTCTAACCTTGGCATATTTAATTCTTCCATAAACATTCCCTTTTATACTTTTTCTTGATTTCCACATTTCTCTGCTTTATACAAATTTTCATAAAATTTCTGAAATATTTCTAGTACCTCTACAAAATCTGTGGTTATTTTCCTTGTTTTAGGCTCCCTAAATTTGGCAGTAACCCTTTGTACTTTCTTTTGCCTGAGCTGCTTAAAAGCTTTTGTGCTCTTATGTTATTATCAAAAAATAGTTCTTTAACAGCAGTCTTTCTAAATTCATGCATATTGTCTAGGTAGTCTCTTATTTTCTCTTTAGACTTTGCAGTTGCACCTCTTCTTATTTTATGAGATTCCCCTATTCTGCAATACTTATAATTCTTGTAACGTCTTAACCATATCTTTTTCTTTTATTGCAACCCGTTTTTAAACTCAACTTTCATTTTATCCCACTCCGTATCTATATTTCCTGAAGAAATTTCTATCTTCCTTAATAAGTTTCAAATAATTTCCACTGCCCATTCCTTAAATTCCTCGTTGTTTAACAGATAGGTGGTGAAGTGCCAGTGTGTAATTTTTATTTCATTGCCCTGCATTTTTACTTTAGTTATTGGCACGTGATCTCAAATGGTAATGAGATGTGTAGCAATACTTTCAATTAAATGCACACATTCCTGTGAAGTATAATTTCTGTCTAGCCTAGCCCAGTTTTTGTACCTTGGGGGAATAGTATGTAAATTCTCTCAGAGCTCCTGCTACTGAATCGACATTTTCCATGCTAAATATTTTCATAAATTTCTTTAAATCTCTACCCTCGTTGGTTATATTTTCCTTTCTAGGCCTGTCAGATACATCCTCACTGTTACTTACAAACCAAATTCTAGCCCCCACCTATAAGTTATATTTCCTGCTGAAAGCTGATTATTTTCCCCAGAATTTTCTTAAGCTCCATTGTAGCAGATTTAGACAGAATATAAGTACATGCCAACATAATCTTCCTCCCTTGCCATTAGCCCCTTAATATTCCATATCTGTAATTATTTTTTCCCTTCTGTCTCTAGTGGAGCTCCTCTAATAATTAGTACAAGTACTCTCTTTTTCCTTTGTCCCAGATGTTCTGCTGAATAACCATCCTGAAATCCTTTCTTTATCAGATTCACATGCTCATTTCTTTCCAAATGTGTCTCTTATAGCATAACTATTTGCACTCTGCATTTCTTAATGTGGTTAACTATTCTCTTTTTGTGTACACCTGTGAGACCTTTCATCTGCACATTTCTGTAATTAATTTACAGTTACATTAGCTGCCTGCAATTGTGATTTCTGTCTATCTGAATTTTATTTAAGCTTCTAACTACAGATTCCTTTTCTTTATTTTTGGCTTCTACTTGGCAGTCATTAGAAGTTGACCAACAAGATTCTGATACTTCAGTCTGCTTCTATTTCATTATATTTTTTAGATTTTCTTTAATTTTCTTATTAGAAGATGCTTTTTCCAGAAACTGCAAAACACTTATTTTTAGTGGGTTCAAACATACTGCTCAACCTCCTAGTGCAATAAATCTGGACAAATCCTGACAAAATGGTTGGACAAAGGCCTAAACAATAGGGGCAGATTTTAAATATTGCTCTCATAAAGTTAAAAGTTGCTAGAGTGACAGGGTTTGTGTTAATATAAATTTTCTGAAGGATTTGTAGTCTGAAACTCAAATGTATGTCATTATTTAATGACTTTAGTCCTTGGATCATTCCAATGATTTGCCAGAAAACCACATATGTTTATGAGGAACAGACCAAAAATACATGGAAAAATCTGGATAATCTGCAAAAGTCTGGACAGTTGAGAGGTATGAGTTCAAACCATTTTACCAAATAGCTGCAATTATGTCTTCTGTACTTATCAGACATACTGACTGCAGTTTCATAATCCAGCTCTTTTAAAATACTTAAACTGGCACCCATGACAAAAGCCCAGACTCGTAGCAAAGGGATAGATATGTGAATGTAATTATAAATCCACCCTCATTCTGTTATGAAATCCTGTCTGTTCCTTTTTAAATTTTGTTTTGATTAAAATCCAGACTCTTACATGAGAAGGTTAGTATGTCCTTCTGACAAGGTTTGTAACTTTGCAACTGTTGTAGTAATTGGCATTAACCAAAGACAGTTCACTTTCTTACTCTTCTAGCAAACCACTACAGACCGGAATGTACCCACACTATTGTCAAAATATCAAAACTCCGTAAAAATAAAATATATTGTGTAAAAAATGCAGTTTGCTGGAAGAGTACAGAAGTAAATTGTCTTCTGACAAGGATACTCTTATTTTCTTGATTAGAACTCAGACTCATACAGTCAAAAAGATTTATGTTGTTAGTTGTAACTTAGTTTTTCTTACATACAGTCGTAGCCGGCCTTAGGCATAGGCCAACTAGGCGGCCGCCTAGGGTGCTGCTCTAACAGGGGTGCTTTTCTAGTAATCTGGATGGTATAGATAGACCATGATGGAGGGATTAGGTAGTGAGGGGTGGCGCTGTGGAGACCTTTTGCCTAGGGCAGCAGTTGACCAAAGGCCAGTCCTGCATACAGTTTGCCAAACGTATGCAATTTGCTTGACACATACAATTATATCTGATGTAGAGATTGTTAGCAAACTTACTGTAGAAACAGAAACAACAAAGCTCTGCTGAAGGTGAGAGAAGTAAAATTTTGTATTGACTTAATAGAAACCTGCATGACAGAAAACCTGTCACATGTGCCCAGTGGCAGTTTCTGGTGCAGTACCATATAAACAGCTCAAAAAATCTGAGAAATCATTGTACCACAGTGTTAGGGTTCAAAATAAATGAATTTCATGCAACACAGTTCAGCAGAGAATAATAATCTCCTTTATTGCAGAGAACAACACATAAGTGGGAGACTAGGAAATCAAGGTCCTGTCTCCCTGATCTATAAAAAGCAATTTGATGTTGTTAATCTTCACGTAATCCTTGACTGTGAGCTCAGTTCCATGCCTCAGAACCGACTCCATCTACATCAGCTCGCGCCTTCCAAACTCTTGAGCTAGGCTCTACCCATAGTGCTCTTCTCTAAATTACCTCAGATCTAGTTTGCTGCTTCATGTGTCAGACACACCCAACCTCTCTCGAGCTTTGCCAGTTATTCAAGTAAGTTTTTTTTTCTGATTTTCTCTAAATCCCTTCTCCTATATCTATATTTATCTTCCTAAATACTTTAATCTTTCTACCCGCTCCTCTCGCTTTCTTTCTGTGTCCGTGTGTGTGATCTTCCCCTTTTTCTCTACTGTTAGGTAGATTTCTCTACATACCATTGCTGATACCCTCTTTTTTTACCTGTTTAGGTTTTTTCTGGCCACAGTAGTTGGTACCTCTTCTCTCTCCTCTTTATAACAAAAAGAAAAAAAGCCTCCTGTCCCCTCTTGCGAGTGTGTGTGTATGCCTTTATCAGTGTTTAAGAGGTGCCAGACGTGCAACAAGAAAATGATGCCCAATTCAGATGTGCACGTCTGGTGTGTGTGTATTGCCTATGCGTTGTACAGCTCTAGGAAAATTGCTCCATCTGTCATGGTTCCTCTTCCAGGACTTTAACTGAGCAGAGAAACAAGGTAATTTTGAAGGATTTATTAGAAGAGGACTTCAAAGAGGCCATATCTGGGTCTAAGACTGAAGCCAGCTTGTCATCCTCTTCTTCCTCCTCTTCTAAACCGAAGAAATGTTCCCATTCGGTTCCAAAAGTTCCTCGGAACCATCTGAAATGTTATCTAAACAGCCTACGGTGTTGACAGTTCCCACGGCACAGATAGGCAAGACAGACTCAGCACCTACCACTACTTCAGACATGACAACTACTGGCTCAGCACCAGAAGTTATGTCGGTATCAAAGCAGACCACCTTGATATTGATACCAAGAACAAAGTACTGTCCTTCAGTAGATCCCTTTTTGGACTGACCACCTAGTCCATTCATGGAACCAAGACCACCTAGGTCTCCTTCAGTGTCCTCTGATCCACTAAGACCCTCTCGGAATCGGACATCATGAGGCTGGTGAACCAGCTCTTGATGGTGAGGGGATTACCTTCATCTTTGGTTCCCAACCAAATTGGCACTGGGACCTGTCCTTCTTTGACACCATCTCATCTTCCTCCTCCAACTCCAGTTGAGTCTTTGGAGCTCCTGACACCCACCTATCTGGCTCCGACTGTCTCGGTTCCGATAAGGGCCTCTTCTCTGGAACCGAGAATTGTCATGAACTCCTCTGGTTTTTTGGAACCAGGGTCTCTCGGGGTCAAGACTTCGTTGCTGGTTCCGAGGGGCAGGGTTTGATTTCCATTTTATCAGAACTATCCATGCCCCTCAGTGCTTTGACTTTCATTTGCTTGACCCAGGCTTTTGTTTCAGAGGTCGGATCTTTGTTGCGGGGTGGGACCATGGTTCTGAAGGAGTCTGTTACAGTTCTGGGCTCCTGTCCCTGTACAGGTGGCTGTCCTTTCGGATCATGGAGAAGGTCTTGTCCGTCGTGGACTCCCAGTCCTTGCCATCCCTGTTGGGCCAAATTTCTGCATCCCCTCAACCAGAGCCACCGTCGGCCTCATCCCCAGGACAGAGAGGGCACAAAAACCCCAGGAAAGACCCACCTTGGTGGTTTCCTCTTCGGATATTTCACCAGAACATCCCCCGAGGAAGTACATGTGAAGAAAAAGTGCAAGAGGAAGCACTTAGACTCCCCAGAAGAGTTCTTTAGTGAGGATACCGATTTTGATGAGAGGGAAGGTTCCCCCAAGTCACTCCCTGATGATGTTTCCTTCAGGGACATCCTGGAAATCCTGAAACAGAGGTGTGACTGGTCTTCCCTCCACCCTTCCTCTGAGGAGTCAGTATACCTGGAGGCTTTTCATGCCCAACCATCTACCTCTTTGATCTCTCCACCCACTGATGAGCTCATTAAATTGATCGTACAGCGGGCCTGGAAGATTCTTGACTCCATCGAAGTGATTCCGAAGAGGCCTGACCGGATCCTTTGTATCCCTAAGAAAGAGCAGCATTGGGCTAAGGGAATCCCCGTAGATGCCATGGTGATAGCAGCAGCCACAAAGAAGGAACTTGCAGAGGAAAGGCCTACTGTCCATCCTCCTAACAAGGTGCCCAGGACTATGGATAGGTTCGGGAAGTGCATTTATGCTTCATTGACTGTCACTGTCAGGTCTTTGAACTACATGGCACACTTCACCAGACTTCAGAGAGATCTGATCAATGAACTGTCAGATACTCTCATAAGAGCAGTAGCCGAAGTGGTATGAAACAAAGTTACCTCTCAGCTCATCACTCTTGAAGCAATTTCTAACTCGTCCATGAGGCTAATTGCCCACACAGCCGAAGGGATGACCAGAGCAGCGGGTTCAGGCATAGACATTAGGAGATGTGCCTGGATGCGCCTGTGTGACAGAGCTATTTAAATCTTCGTTCATCAACTCCCCTTTTGACGGAACATCCCTTTTTGGACCCAAAGTAAACGACGCACTGGCCAGATGTGAGAAAGATGGCAAGACTATTTCTGCTGTGAGCGTACGCTTTTCCACTCCTCAACATCCCTACTCTGGGAACCAGAAAAGTGGGAGGCTATGGTTCCGAAAGTCCCAAGGGCCTTTCCAGGACTCACATGGCAACGACTTTCCCTGGGGCTGAGGGGGAAGTAATAGTGGAAGATGCCATTCTAGAGGCAGAGGTAACCCGCAGAACCAGGGGTCCAGACATTTTCTCTAACTCCTACCAGCACTCCTGAACGGCGGCCCAATTGCCTTCCTCTGGAGGCAGTTGGGGGACGATTATCCCTCCACCAAATCTGCCTGGCTACAGTTAATATTGGACAAATAGATGCAGGGAATCATTTCCAGAGGTTGCATTATAACCCTTTCCTCAACTCCAAAAACAGTTACAGGGAAGCAGCAGTCATAGAAATTCAAAATGTGCTCAAAGAAAGAGCCATCCAAAATGTTCCACCAGACCAAAGAGTATCTGGTTTTTACTCAAGATTTTTTTCAGTGCCCAAAAAGACAGAGAACTGGAGACTCATTTTGGATCTCAGCCAGTTAAACAAGACAGTTCAGCAAACCAAATTCCAGATGGTCTCAATACAGTCAGTACTTCTATTTTTGGAAAAAGATGATTGGATGTGCTGTATAGATCTTCAGGATGCGTATTACAATATAAAAATGGACAAATGCTCCAGGAGATTCTTGCGCTTCTGGCTGGGAGCCAGTCATTTCCAGTTCAGAGCACTGCCCTTTGGTCTCACCACAGTCCCCAGGGTGTTTACCAAATGCACGGTAGTGGTAGCAGCTCATCTCAGACTGCAGGGATTTTGAGTTTTTCCTTATCACGACAATTGGCTCCTTACCGCTGCCACCAGGTATCAACTAGAATGGGCAAGAGATTACACTCTGCATCTTTGCACTTCTTTAGGCATTTCAATAAATTATGAAAAGTCAAATCTGCAACCTATACAACAGCTGGAATTTATAGGAGCTCTGTTAAATACAGTCACAGGAATTGTTTCACTCTCAGTAGAAAGGCTCCAAAAGATCAGGTCACAAGTAAACCATATTTTTCAGAACAGAAGTGTTCCAGCCAGACTCATCCTACAGGTGCTAGGCTCGATGGCAGCCTCAATTACTCTCTTTCCCTTGTCAATCACATGCAAATTCTCCACTGGCTTCTGGCCTCCCAGTAGTCATTAATGAGTCAGTCAATGTTTCATCATATCTTGATCACAAATCGGTGCAAACAAGACCTGTCATGGTGGCTTCATTCCATCAAGATCCTTTCAGGCCATCCTTTCATCCTTCCACAGTCCCAAGCCATAGTGCCCACAGATGCTTCCCAGATAGGGTTGGGGGCATTATCTAGGAAAGACAGTCCAAGGTACTTGGTCCCAGCTGGAGACCAATTTGTGCATCAGTGTTCTAGATATTAGGGCAGTGATCTTAGCACTGCAAGCATTTCAAGATGCCCTTCCCCTAGGAACAGCGGCATTTCAGATGGACAACATGTCAGTAGTCTGGTACATCAACAAACAAGGAGGAACCAAATCTTACCCACTTTGTCGAGAAGTCCTCAGAGTTTGGCAATGGGCGATTTCTTCCAACTGCTTTCTCACAGCAACGCATATTCTGTGGAGCTCCCAACATGATAGCAGACAAGCTGGGCAGAACTGTTCTGATCCCTCATGAGTGGTCTCTCAATCCTGTGGTGATGAAAGAGATTTCCATCACTGGAGCCAACCTTGCTGCGATCTGTTTGCATCCCTTCTGAACAAGAGGTACAGCAGTTACTTTGCCCTGATCTCCCCTCTGGAGGAGTCACCAAGAGACGCTCTTTTCCACGACTGGCCCACCGGTCTCCTGTACACCTTTCCCTCAACTCCCCTGATATCTCAGTTTCTAAAGAAAGCCAAGAGGTCGAAGAATGCAATAATCCTCATTGGCTTGTTCTGGCCTCGACAAGTTTGGTTTCCCTTCATTTGGCCTCACCTACTTCGGAAACCTTGGATTCTGGAGCCAGCTCCGTTTCTATTATCTCATCCAGAAGGAATGGTTCATCTGAATCTCCAACATCTCAAGCTCACTGCATGGCTCCTCCAATTCCCATGATTGCCAGGCATTCTTCCCTTTCCTGTCCCCGTCCATCAAATCATTTTGGCCCATCACAAACCTTCTACTATGAAACTGTACCAGAGTAAATGGGAAAAAGTTGCTAGATGGGCTCTTAACAATGATCTGGATCCTCATACAGTCCCCATGCATAAAGTGTTGGATTTTCTGGCTGATCTTTATCAAACTGGTTCTTCAGCCTCTACCATTCAGGTCCATCTAGCTGTGATATCTAATTTCCATACTGATTTTGATGGTTCTTTACTCATGTCACATAAACTTCATAAAGCCTTTTTGAAGGGAATCCTAATGTTAAGACCTCCATTTAAAGAGCCTATTGCTCTGTGGGATTTACCACCAGTTCTACAGTCTCTTACTCTTTCCCTTTTTGAACCATCAGCTGTGTGTGACTTAAAATTCCTGACTTGGAAAACTTTATTTTTAGTAACTATCATGTCTGCAAGAAGAGTATCTGAAATTCAAGCCTGGTCTTGCAAACCCCCATGCATATTATTTCACAAAGACAGGTTCTCCCTCAGGACTAAACCTTCCTTCTTGCCAAAGGTAGTTTCAGAATCCTGTATCAATCAAACATTGCACCTACCAGTCTTCTTCCCTAATTTCTCCAATAAGGGAGAGTATTGTCTACATTTATTAGATGTTCCTAGACAATTATGTTTTTATATTAACAGAACAAAGGATTTCAGAAAGTCTGACCAACTATTTGTTGCCTTTTCCTCACTTTCCTTAGGTAACCCAGTTTTCAAGGTTACCTTATGTAAATGGCTCAGAGATTGTATCATGTTTATCTATCATTCAAAGGGACTTCACCCTCCATGACCTGTGAAAGCCCACTCAACTAGAGCTGTAGCAGCTTCTGCAGTTTTTCATGCCACAGCTTCTCTGGATTTGTGCAGCAGCCACATAGTCTTCTCCTCATATTTTTATCACTCATTACAAACTGGACCAGGTCTCTAGGGGACGTGCATCATTTGGTATGATGGTGCTTAGGAATATTCTTCCATGAGACCTCCCAAGATTCAGGTAGCTAGGGACTCTGTCCCACAGTCAAGGATTACGTGAAGATTGACATCATCAGATAAAGAAGTTATGTCTTACCATAGTGTTCCATCTGTGTTGTCGATCTTCACTAATCCTTGATGCCCCCCCCCCTTTCCCCAGCCTGGGACTCTTAGTGGATCAAATTTCTTTCCGAGACTGGCTTTATAACAGGGACACAGATCTAGTCTCTTTCTCTTTATTGCTATTTACTGTCTGTCTGCCACTAATTTAGACAAACTCGATTTGAGGTAATTTAGAGAGGAGCATTATGGGCAGAGCCTATCTCTAGAGTTTGGAAGGCATGAACTGAAATAAACAGCCAAATTGGTTCTGAGGCTCAGAACCTAGCCCACAGTTAAGGATTAGTGAAGACTGACAACACAAATGGAATATTATGGTAAGACACAGCTTCTTTTCTTTTTGATTAAAAGCAATATTATTGTAACAATTTAAATACAGGTGCTGATCAGTAAAAAAAAATGAACACTATATGCATCAAGTCCGGAAGGTTTAGGCTCTTTGTTTGGAAGTGTTTGTATAGGTATTTTTATACCCCGTACAGACTTCAAAAGAATTCTTCCGTAAGATAGCAAATGCTGGATTTGTGATGGGGAAGAAAGAGGTAACTGGGCACGTGTTTTGTGAGTGTAATGAGCTAGCATATTTTTAAAATTTCCTACAGAATACTCTGTCAGACATATTGGGGAGAGCAAATGGTTGAAAGTAAGGATATGATTTTTTTTTAAACTGGGACATAGGATCTGAATTGCCTGGACATAGTAAGACCTTATTAAGTTTAATGTTGCCTGCCAAAAAAGGAGTTACTAGAAAATGGAAGTCGAAGTCTAAACCAACTGTATTTGAAGTAATCTTCTTCTGCTTTCGACTTTTCCTGTCTGCTCATGATTGGCAGTAGAGTTTTGCAGTGTTGAATTGCTAGCCCGGCACCCAACCTTCCACAGAAGGCACACAAACGCATGCACTCACGCCTAGGGCCAATTTAGATTGTCCAATCCACCTACAGCATGTTTTTGGGATGTGGGAGGAAACCGGAGCAGCCGGAGAAAACCCACACGACCACAGGGAAGACATGCAGACTCCACACAGAAGGCACCCCAGCCGAGGATCGAACCAGAGAACCTCTTGCTGTGAGGCGGCAACGCTAACCGTTGCACCACCGCGTATTTGAAGTAATGAATATCATAAAATAGAAGAACTGTAAGAGGGATCTTTAGGAAAGGAAAAGAGCAAATAACAGAAATAAATGTAGAATTATGTTCAGGAGGAGGGGTGAGGTTTAGGGGAAGGCAGGAATTCAGAAATGTATGTAATGTTGGACTGATGACAATTACAGATAAAAGATATGTGATGTATAATGTATGTAAATGGAATAAAATTTTAATATGATTTATTTTATTTTCTAATAATGTTTGCCCATGTCTTAAGTGATAAATCAGTAAAGGTGTTTAAAAAATAAAAAAATGAAGATTACTGGATTATCACATGAAACCAACAGAATAGGACTAAATACATTAAGACACTACATTGTGGAGGTTTATCTGGGTCGTTAACATCTTTTGGGACTGTTATCATTATGGACAGTAGTCTGTATCCGCGGTGGTGCAGCGGTAGCGTTGTTGCCTCACAGCAAGAGGTTCTCCCGTTCGATTCTCAGATGGAGTGCCGGGAGTGCCTTCTGTGCGGAGTCTGCATGTCCTCCCCACGGTTGGGTGGGCGTTCAGAAGACATGCGTAAATAGGCGTGCCTTCGTTGAAGGTTGAACGTCGAGCTGGCACCTCGGCATTCATGAAAATCTACTGCCAATCATTAACGGACCGGAGTTCTGCTGTGGCGATCCCTAACCAGGGAAAAGCTGAAAGACTAACAGCAACAACAACAACTGGATTAATTTTGCTAATTAATATCTCCCAACTGTATTTGTGACTCTCCAGATTATGCACAAGATCATAATTCAAGAAGAGAACTTAAAAAAAAAAAAAAAAACTTGCTGTAGTAGTTTCACATTGGCATAAAAGAAATAATCAGAAGAAGAGTTAAACAGTCAGGAATCCATCCTGAAATTAAAGCATGTTTAAAATGAAATATGAGCACACATTTTTCTCCTACTTTTTACTTCTCCCTTCACATTTCATTCTGTTCTTTTCCATTCCTTTCCAATCTATTCCATATCCTTTGTATTAGAATGTTTTTTTTTGTTTTTACACCATTTATCCATTCATTCTCCTTGTTGTGTTCAGCAGGATCTTTGTAGATATTTCTCCACCAAAGTTTATTAATTTTCTCCATTTTAGTGACATCTCAGTTGTTACTGTTTTCTTGCAAGATTCCTTGTAGAACAACTTCAGGCCACAGTGATTTCATTAAAATCAGAGCATAACACTGTCAGTATTTCTTACATCAGCATGGATGTACCAGTGTCGCTGAATGCACAGTTATGGTGAAAAGTTATATTGGAATCTGATTCTTGAAGAGAATAAATAAATAATCATCTAACGTTATTTATTGTTTATGGAAAATTTCTGTTTAAAGCTTGCCTTGAACTTTTCGAGAAGCAGTGGCATTAGTTATGAAACAGAAGGTCACTTTTCTTAACATTTTGTCATGAAATCTAAGTTCCTTCTCATGCCCTTCCTTTCTTTGTACTGTATAACAAGTGCAGCATGTTTTTATACATATTGAACTTTTCTGCTATTTCATGTTGCAAAAATTCTAAAGTACAACACAGGTATTGGAAGGTTTCCTTTTTCTTATTTGCTTTAAATCATGCCATTCAGACTATACTAGTTGCAGCCCAGCACAACTGATGTATGTTATGTCACTAAAAGAATCACAGGCCTAAAGCAGATGTCATATGCTTACTGTCTAAAAAAACTCCAACTATACTCTGTGGCATATCATCTACTCAGAGGCGATCTCTGCTTAACATACAAGGCCATGTCAAACCCTGAGCTGTTGGACATGCTCCACTTAAAGAAATCCCAATCCCTCAGGGCCACATGCTCCAGGGATCTAAACCTTGTCATCACAATGAACAAAACATGCTGGAGGGATAGGTTCCTGACCCAGAGACTCCCCATACTCTGGAATAGACTGTCCATACATGTCAAGCAGAGTGCTTCATTGGCCCTCTTCAAAAGGAACCTTGATGATTGGATGGGAGATAGGAAATTCACCCTGGGGATCATGTCAGTCGCCCTGCTAGACAGGGGTCCAGAGAAGTAAATATTGTGGGAAGAAATATCCAGGGAATTGTTATGGCTAGGCTTGCGTAGGCCCTAGGGCCGATAGCCTAGTACCAACCTATGAACCTATGAAAAGCAGTGTGCCTTTTCACACTTAAAGTGATCATAATTAATAGCTATGCTCTGGAAAAAAATCTACTTGTATTACTTAATAAACATATCTCGTCTTAAAAACAAAACTTTTCCAAAAGAGTAAAACTGTATCCTTAAAAATTCCATTGGGCAAACTGTTGTAACATGTAAGGTTTTTGTACTTGCTTAGTTTACTGCATTGATCTGCTGAATGAAGAAGCACCGTTCTCGAAGCTTTGAATGGTCACTCTGAGCAGGGAAACATAAAGAGTAGCAGCAGTTGTTCCCTCTCCTCCTCTCTTTGTAGGTGGCAACAAGAGGGTAGAGCACCTCTCTTTGTTTATCAGTGTATGAGCAGCAAGCATGCCATGGAGATTTGTAATTTTCTTCTTGCTCATACCAGCTGCATGGATGTCTTTTTCTTGTACGTCTCACTGTGATTATTATTAGTACAGCTTTGTATTTGCTTCACCTTAGCCCCATGGCTCTGGCACTATAGCCTCCCTTTGTTATTGTACTGTATTACTCTTCTGTAGTGCTGAATTATGGTGATGGTCTAATGTTTATGCTGAGTTGCTGTTCTAATGCTCTCCTTTGAGCTACTCATGTGTATGCCAGAACTGGCAAATTCTTGCATTCAGAAGTATATGCAAATGTTTTTTCCCCATATGTATTAACATTTCCTCTTGTAAATTATGGCATCAAGGTATACAAACATACTAAAGTTATTCTAATGTTGTAATTTATGGTAACAGATCTGAGTTTGAAAAAGCTGTGTATGAACCCAGTCAGACATATACAACATGTACATAAAAGGTGTGGATTTTGCTGGTAGGTTGCTGTAATCAGTAGAGTGCCATAATAGCTGCAGATAATTGTCACTGTGCATCATGTCCACTTCGCTTTATAGGTTCCATTAATATTCTTTTTGGGTTGCTGTATTCACAAAATAAATTTTTATTTACATTATATTTACACATGAATTATGCAGTTCAGTGGTTAGTCCAGAAAGGAAAAACAGTGTACTGTATATAGCAAAGGAATGCAAATGCAGTAGTATAAAAGCTGTTTAACCAGAAGCAGTTAAACTTTCAGCTTTACTATAGGAGTTAATTTCCAGTAATTTTGAGGAAAAAAATAAATCAAATGCATACAGAAGTATTTATAATAAAGTGAAACACTGGAGGAATATATAAAATCAGATAAATGCTGGTAGCAAAGAAGAACCTTTAATTAGCTTTTCAGATGAGGTGGTAAAACTGTAGAAGCCAGAGATGTTCTTCATGTTTCACTGTTGCAATCATTACATTTGGGTAATCTGCTGGCAGGTTGCCCTCAGTCGGCCTGATTAACAAAGTCTTGGGTCCTGCGTCGGTTGCTGTCCCTTCTTCCATGATGTCAGGTCGTCAGGGGTATAAAACATGCAGCCGACGCCATTTTCATCAGTTTTTCTTGCCGTGCGATTACCGAAGCAGAAGCAGTTTGCAAGTGCCGGTCGGCCGACTCCTGAAATATTCGTTTTCGAGTTTCAAAACCGAAGTCTTCAACCTAAAGCTAAGTACCCCGTTGGGGAAACGTTTTCTTGCTCCTTACCAATGTCAGTAAAAGTTAGTAATTGTATTACTTGTGGGAAGCAAATACCTCATAAGGATTTTCATTTGTACTATATTCCTTGCCTAGGCCCTGACCACAACGTGCCTTGCTGTCGGTTTTGTGCTAAATTTAATCAACGCACTATTAAGCGTCGGTATATTTTTGCATCTAAATATTTTGGCTCAAGATTTAGCTATCCAGAAATGTTGTTGGTTAGCAATCCGACTACCGGAATACACAAAAAATGCAAAGAAAAAGACAGAGACAGACCGTCGAGGTCCAAAACCGACGACAAAGCTTCTCCTAAGCCAGTCGCTGGTTTGCCGGTACTCAGTGAGGTGCTTTTGCAGCCCCTGATACCCGCTACTTTTGATTCGCAGGCCTCTACCGAGACCCATTCGGAGTCCAGTATGCCGCGAGACACTTTGAACCCGCGGATGTCAATACCTTAGATGGGTCCGGAGCCGCTGAGCATGCACCGGCTTCTGAGGGTGTTTTCAGGCCTAAAGATTTGTGTATTAAACTGACGCCATCTTCAAAACCTAAGCCAAAATCAACTTCTATGTCTAAAAAAAACAACACTTGGGCCACATGCACAGGCCCCTATCCCTAAAAAACAAATGATCAAAATGGCTGAGGATTTAATTACCTTGATCAGGGGTTCCCAACCCCCTCCTGCTAAGAGGCCTAGGCAAGCCACTGATTATGAATCTTCAGATCAGGTTTCCATTTCTTCTGATCAGGAATTATCTATTCCACATTATGAGGACTCTGATGCAGAAGAATCCATTCCTTCTGCTTCTCCTGAGGATTTTTCTTTTGGAGAAACTTTGTATACCTTAAGGGAACATTTTCATTGGGAGAGTCAGTATTTTTCAGAATCTAAAAAGAGGCTTAGGGATTTCCTCCTCCTTCCTCAGCATAGGCCTTTGGCTATACCTCCTGTTCTAGACATTGTTGATGATGTTTTCTCAGAATCCAGCATGGCTCCTGATTCCCTGCGTCCGACTCCTAGTAAGCCAGACAGATATTTACAGGGTTCCTGACTCCCACAAATTCCTTTTTAAAAACCCTACCGCTGACCCTGAATCCATTTCTCAGGGTCCCAAGGGTGTTAAGGCTTCTACTGCTAAAAATCCTACCCCTTCTGATAAGAGACTCCAGGGCACTGGATAGATGGGGTAAGAAGGTTTACATGTCTGCAACCTTGGCAGGCAGGGCTTTAAACTGCCAATTTCATATGCTTAAATATCAGCAGCATGTCATGGGCTTACTTAAACAGAAAATTATGTTGATTTCTGTCTGTGTGGAAAATAGAGTTACATGATTTATTGCATTCAGCTGAACAAGTTGGAAAGCATACTTTGCAATGTGGTTTTGATTCCTTGGAGGCCTCTTGCAGGGCCACTGTAACTGGATCTGTGATAAGAAGGCATGCTTGGCTCAAGGAGCAAAATCTGCCTGATCATGTCAAAGCAAAATTGTTGGATGCTCCTTTACAACAGGACAGTCTATTTGGTAATAAGGCAGAAGAAGCTTTGAAAAAGATGGAAGATAAAGCTAAATCTATGCAAACTGTAAAAGATTTCCTACAAGTGCATCCACCCAGGTTCAGTAGGCACTGGCCTACTAAGAATTGGTCCTTTCCAGTACCCACTAGAGCCGCTCAGGTCAAACCCAGACACTCCAAAGGCTCCAGGTTTCAGTCACAAGGAACTTACAGAACAAAACAATGGGGTGCCTCCACCTCCAAATCTGGAAGCAGCAAGGCACCTCCCTACGGTAAACAGTCTCAATGACTTTCCTCTGCCATCTCCAAGCACTTATCTTTTGGCAGCCCCTGTGGGGGGAAAACTAGCACTTCATGCACAAAATTGGCATCTAATTACCCAGGACAAGTGGGTTTTAAATATAGTATTCCAGGGATACAGATTTCATTTCCACACGTTGCCAATTCCAAACGGATGGCCAGATCTGCCTCCAAATCAGCGGGCAGAGGCCTAGAAACAAGTTATGTCCCCCATGAATATGGGGGCTATTCAACCAGTACCAGAAAAGGAAAAGGGACAAGGTTTTTATTCAAGACTTTTCCTGGTACCCAGAAAAGACAAATCATGGCGTCCAATTCTGGACTTATCCATTCTAAATACATTCCTGGAGATTCCAAAATTCAAGATGCTGACTCTACAACAGTTACTGCCTATGCTAGGCAAGGATGCCTTGGTTGGTAATTCTAGACTTAAAAGAGGCTTACCTGCATATCCCTATCAGGGAATCTTGCAGAAGATACCTCCACTTCAAAGCAGGCTATTTGCATTACCAGTTCTCTGCACTGCCCTTTGGCTTATTTACTGCGCCCAGGGTCTTCACAAACTGCCTGGCACCAGTAATTGCATTTTGCAGACAAAGAAACATTGAAATTTATCCTTATCTGGACGATTGTCAGTTCAGGCAGAAAACAAGGACACACTTCTACAGCATCTGGGGTTTGTAAAAAGGCTTCTAACTTGACTATGGTACACCATAAACAAAAAGAAATCACAGCTGGTGCCCTCTCAAATAATTACATTCCTGGGTGCAAGCTTGAATACAACTGCCCAGATGACTTACCTCACGCCAGAAAAGCAAATCCAATTGATGACTTACTTCAAACAAGTGGCCACAAAAACCCAGTTATCTGCAAGACAAATTCTGCAGGCCTTGGGGTTCATGGCTTCCTGCATTCTTCTAATTCCATATACAAGACTGCATATGAGGAAACTTCAATGCTACCTAAAAAGTTTATGGAGTCAACATTGTCACAGCCTGGAAACAATGATTCCTATCATTCCTTGCCTGCAGCAAGAGTTCCTATGGTGGGCAGAGGCCTGTCACCAAAACAAGGGACCGTCATTCATTCCACTCCCTGCCACCCAAACCCTGACTACAGATGCATCAGATTATGCTTGGGGGGGCGCATCTGGCAGGGAGATGCATTCAGGGCAAATGGAGCCCAAATCAAATGCACCTGCATATCAACCAGAAAGAGATGCTAGCTGTACAGAATGCTCTGACAGCCTTCAAGGACTTTCTTCATCCAGGACAACTACTGATAAAGACTGACAACATCACAGTCATGTGGTACATAAACAAGCAGGGGGGGTACCCATTCCTACCCCCTTTGCAGACTAGCCATGGCTTTGTGGAACACAGCTTTGACTTACCAAATACATCTACAAGCTCAATTCCTGCCAGGAAAGCAAAATACTCTGGCAGACAAACTAAGCAGAAATCTTATGGACCTACACGAATGGAAACTGGATCCACAAACCTTCAGCATGTTGACACGCAAATGGGGGAGCCCAGACATAGATCTTTTTGCCTCACCCCAAAACTATCAGTTGGACAAACTCTGCACAAGAATCCATCACAAAAAAGCTTTGAAAGTGGATGTTCTATCCTTCAGCTGGAAAAAACCTATCAGTCTATGCCTTCCCCACTCTGCCTTTGCTCTCCAAGGTATTACTAAAAGTCAGACAGGAAAACCCAAAAATGATTCTGATTGCTCCAGACTGGCCTCGCCAACACTGGTAGCCACTCCTACGCAATATGTCACACCTTCCTCCATGGTACCTGCCTCAGACAGCTTATCTACTGTCTCAGCAGAACTATCAAATTCTGCACACTCAGCTCCAAACTCTGAATCTTGCAGCATGGCTAATCAACTAATTTCACCAGTTACATCTTTCAGCAAACCTGTGATGAATGTCATTTTGGAGGCTAGAAGGCCTAGTACTAGAAAATCTTATGCTGATAAATGGAAAAGATTCTGTGCCTGGAATCAGGCACAAGGAATAAGCACAGCAATGCCCAATATTCCTCAGATTCTGCAATATTTAACTGAGATGCTTCACAAGGGCCTATCTTTCTCTTCCATAAAAATCCATGCAGCTGCCATTTCAGCTCATTACAACACAGAGCCTCCCCTCTTTTCTCATCTCCTGCTAAAGCAGTATCTCAGAGGGGCCAAAAATTTAAGACCTCCCAGGAGAGCACCAACTCCTGCATGGGACCTCAATTTTGTGTTGGAACAGCTCACCCTACCTTCTTTTGAGCCAGCTGCTACTGCAGACATAACATTTCTCTCTTGGAAGACAGCTTTTCTTTTAGCAGTCACTTCAGCTAGAAGGATTTCAGAACTACAGGCTCTCATGGCAGTGGAGCCTTTTATTATTTTCTACCCGGACAGGGTGGTGCTCAGGACCAATCCATCCTTTATGCCTAAAGTGGTATCTAGTGTGGCTCTTAATCAGACCATTCATCTGCCAGCTGTTTTCCCAAATCCACAGAACAAGGGGGAGCGGATTCTGCATTCATTGGATGTACACAGACAACTAAGATTCTACTTAAACAGGACAAAATCTCTAAGAAAATCTGAGCAACTACTGGTGGCATTTGCTGCAGGGGCAGAGGCTATTTCAAAGGAGACTATTTCAAAATGGATAAGCCATTGTATTTGTTTCTGCTACATGCATCGTGGTAAACCTGTCCCCAAGGGATCAGATCCCATTCCACCAGGGCTGCATCTACTTCTGCAGCCTTTCTCAGAGGGGTTCCTATCAGAGACATTATAGAAGCTGCTACTGGAGCTCAGTTCATATGTTCACCAAACATTACCATTTACCTCTCATCTCAAAATCCAGAGCAAGCTTTGCCACTGCTGTCCTGCAGGGCCTTATAGCTGCTCCTAATGGTGTATAATTCCATCCTCCCAACCATAGGTTTGGGATTCTACCCAAATGTGTAATGACTGCAACAGTGAAACACAAAGAACGTAGTACAGTTGTGTACACTTACCATAAATGTAGATGTTCGAGTGTATTCACTGTTGCAGTCCTGGTTACCCACCTGCCAGCCCCCTCCTTTTCTCTTTTTATACATCTTCTTTTACTATGCTCAAAAGCCTTTTTGTTGTATTTGCTTTTATTTGGAGGTATATTTTTTGTGTTCTAAATTACATGCATATGTATTTATATATATTTTGCTCCCCATTTGGGGGGGCACCTGACATCTGGGGCAAGAAAAACTGATGAAAATGGCATCGGCTGCATGTTTTATACCCCTGATGACCTGACATCATGGAAGAAGGGACAGCAACCGACACAGGACCCAAGACTTTGTTATTCAGGCCAACTGAGTGCAACCTGCCAGCAGATTACCCAAATGTAATGACTACAACAGCGAATACACTCGAACATCTACATTTATGGTAAGTGTACACAACTGTACTTTTGCAATGAGGGAAAGACTGGCTAATGACTTTTTTGTATGAATAATAATGTAGTAGAGCTGCTGTTAATATTTTTTGAAATTTATTGAATATTGTGTTTACCCTGTTAAGAGGGAGGTATCAGTTTTTGTTGTGTGGAAGAGCCTTCAGGTGCAAACCTCAAGGTATTTAAATGGGGATACTACTAAGCCAAAATCAAAGAAAGTGCGAGAAGAGAGAAAAAAGTTCCAGGGGAGGCTGGAGGAGTTTGTGAATAGTAATGCTGACACCAGAGTACTGGCTGTTGAAAAGATTCCAGTCAGAGGGACCAGTTATCCAGAGGATAATCCTGGTGATCTTTGTATCATATGAAGAAGTCAGCATACAAGGATGAGCTTAACTGATTTTATTATAAGTATTTTATGTCCTCATTCTTAGTTCAGCACTTCATTTTGGGCTGCAGTGTTGAATTTTTGTTTTATTTCATCTTCATTTCTGACCTGTGAACATAGACTTTGTGTTTAATTTGCTTTTATTCAGCACCAGAGATATTGCAACATTTTAACTACAGAAGTTTTGTTTTCTATTGTAGAGAATTCTGGAGTGATTGTGGTGTAAAACCACAGACTTTAAACTTACAAGAACTTTTTGTTTGTTTTTAAAGACTGTCAAACTCAAATTTTTCCACGGTTTACCTTTACATCGTCATAGGTTCATAGGTAGGTACTAGGCTATCGGCCCAAGGTCCTATGTAAGCCTAGCCAACAAGGTTCCCTGGCTTACGCTACCCAAGAAAGTTATTTTCCTGTGCCACTGTCGAGCAGAGACACAGAAGTGATCCATGGGGTGTATTTCCTATTTCCTATCCACTCATCAAGATTTTTCTTGAAGAGTGCTAATGAAGAACTTTGCTTGACATTAATGGGTAACCTGTTCCAGAGTCTGGGACGTCTCTGGGACAGGAATCTATCCCTCCAGCATGTCCTGTTTATTGTGGTGACAAGGTTTAGGTCCCTAGAGCATGTAGCTCGGAGGGATTGGGATTTCTTTATGTGTAGCATGTCCAACAGCTCTGGGTTTGACATAGCTTTATATGTTAGGCAGAGATCACCTCGGAGTAGGCAATATGCTACGGAGTAAAGCTGGAGTTTTTTGAGGCGGTAAGTGTAGGGCATTTGTTTGAGGCCAGTAATCCTCTTTGTGAGGTACTTCTGTGGCCTTTCCAGCTGCTGTAGATATCTTGTGAGGTACATTCCAAAAGGGGCGTTGTATTCTGTAATGGGTCTAATGAGTGTCGAGTAGAGGGGAACAATGACCTCTTTTTTCCTGGATGAGAACCCTTTTATGATGAGGTGTGCCTGTGACTATCAAAGGAGAGACTATTGTCCAACCGCGTCCCAAGGTCTCTTGTCATGCATTCGGTGTTAAGTAGATTGCTGCCTATGTGGTAGTTCAATGGTACAGAGTTTTTACCAAAGGGGATGACACTGCACTTTTTGGCATTGAGCTTGAGGCCATGGCTGTGACACCAGCCATCTTTCTCAGCGAGGCCCTTCTGTAGGATGTCCTCATCATTTGGGGACTTGACTATGGCTCCTAGTTTGCAGTCATCTGCGAACTTCATTAGCCAGAGGCCTTCTGTGTTAGCCTGTACTTCAGAGAAGTAGATACCAAACAGGAGAGGTCCTAGGATGGAACCCTGTGGTACTCCACTCGTCACTGATTTGAGGTCAGATTTGGAGTCTGCAACTTTTACAGTGTAGGTTCTGTCAGTGAGCCAGTTGGCAATCCATCTTGTGATGTAGGGATTTAGATCTAGTTTAATGAGTTTAGCTATAATTCCAGAATGGGGGATAGTGTGTCAAGCCTTGGCGAGGTCAAGATAAATAGGCTGTGTGAACCAGCTTACCCTCATCTACGGCTTTGGTGACTGCCTCAAAGAAGTTGATCAGGTTCAGGAGGCATGATCTGTTTTTCACAAACCCGAACTGGGTGGGATCCAGAGTTTGTAGGTTACCAATGTCTTTGTTTATGAGTTCCATGATAAGTTCCATGGCCTTGCAGACCTGGCTCGTCAGGCTGATAGGTCGATAGTTCCCGGGATCGGTGGTGGCTCCCCCTTTGTGGAGTGGGATAACTGTTGCTGTGCGCCTTTCAGTGGGCACAAAGCCTGATGCGAGGCTATTATTGAACATGGTGCTTAAGTGGGGAGCCAGTTTGTTCTGAAGTTCGTGTAAAACGCAGCCTGGGATGTTGTCTGGTCCCATGGATGCTGTGTTTTTGGCTTGAGAGAGTGCAGCTTTTACCTGCGTAGTTGTGATTACGGAGACTCTGCATTCTTCCTGTATAGATGTGGGCCCTTTAGGGGATGAGAGGGGGGGGTAAAGTTAGCACTGAACCTATCTGCCAGGATGTTGGCAATATCAGTTGGTTCTGTAATTTTTGTGCCTTTGTGCTGTAACTCAGAGCAGATCTGGGTGTTGCCATCGAGATTCTTGACATACCTGTAGAATGCTTTGTGGTTGTCCTTGGAATTAGTGGCGATTTTGTTTTTGTAGCTAGCTTTGGAGGATCTCATAAGGGATCTCAGCTTCTTACTGAGGCTGACCAGGGAGCTCCTCTGTTCATGGGATTTTACTCTCTTTTGCAACAGTTTCTTCCTTCTGTTGTACAGTTTGTTTATGGCAGGGAACCACCAGATTGGCTTCATTTTTTTGGAGGATAGCACGATCCATGCACTCATGTAAGTACTTATAGAGTGCATTTGCGTAGGATTCAGCAGTTGTAACTGTATTGTCCATCTGCATTGGTGTCATGAAGTTCACCGCTTCTGTCTTAAGAAGCATGAAGTTGGCTTTGGAGAAATATTTTACTGTGGTTTCCTTAATGGGGGGTGGGGGCGGGATGTGGATATCAAGGGTGATTAGCTTATGGTCGGATCGGACCAACGAGGAGTTGACTTCAGGTGTGGAACACCGGTCACTCATGTTGGTAATGACTAGGTCTAGGATATTGTTGCCCCTGGTGGGGGTGTGGATAAGTTGATCCAGGGCATTGGAGTTTATGAATTCCAGAAAGCGTTGAGCTAAGGAGTTGGTACACAAGTAGTTTTCTCAGTTAATGGTGTGGTAGTTGAAGTTGCCCATTATTAGGGTGTTTGGTTGAACCCTAATATTTTCCAGTACATCAAGAAAAGAGGAGTGGGAATCCTGGGGCATGGTGGGTGATCTGTAGCAAGCCCAATATAGGCGAAACTGCTTCCGCGAATACCAAAGTGCGAACGTCTCCAATGTCAGATTCCGCATAAGCGAACGGCAAAACCTCGCCCCTTTTTTTACCCATGGTAGCACTGGTGTGGAGGTGTGGCGCAGCCGGAAATGTTGAAATTCAACATATTTTCGACATTTAACATTTTTTGCGGTTTCGGTTCACTTAAATGAGTCTATTAAGTGGTCGATTATGTGTGATCGATGATATAAAGGCCTTTTTCCACTGAACCCAGATGCCGTTTTTACTTAAAAATAGTCAGCTGCAGTGTTTTCAGCCTTACACGGACATACACACAGACGATGTTCAAGGATGTTGTGTGTCAGATATTCCTCTTTCTCCTGAGTTAGTGTTCTCTGAGTTAGTGTATGTAAGTAAATAAGTAGCACATCAGGAGTGAAGGACAAGTTGCAAACCATGCTTTGAAGGTGTAATAGCACTAATTGTTTCTCGAATCTCAGTTTATTTTTCAGAGTTGGCACTAGCAAGATTGGGTCTTGCATTTCTAATAGTTAGCTAGAATTATTGTCTGAGCAACTTCAAGCCTTTTTCTTTTTTATTTCTCCTTTTCCTATGAGCTTGGGTCTGTTCTAAAGGTAAGAGTAATTTTAATAGGGCTAAGCTCTAATAACTGATTTGCTCATTTTATCACCCCCAGGGATTCCTCTTGACCATGAATGGGCCAGTTTAGTGAAGTTCTAAAGTGTAACTTTTTGCTTGTTTTTTTTTTTAACCTCATGTATTACCTCTGACTCTTCTTGGGATATTTTTGAAGCAGCTCTTTGTTGACTGAAAATGCTTTGAACTTAGAATTGTCATATTCATATTACCATTATATCATAGCAGTGTTTTCATTTGCCATACTGACAGTTTTCCATCAGTTTCTTTTTGATACCAAGCTTATGCTTAAATGTCAAGAAACAAGCAGCTATTGTTATCTGGATGGAAAATACTGAAAGGGATCCTTTCTCCCTCTTTTGACATTGGACTCAGAAAAGTTGAATTCTTGGAATGATACTGCTTTATTTCTGCTTTCTGTGTCATACCTGCTAAGATCTGCTACACAAGATTTTTTTGTGTTTATTTCAAACTGAAGTGCTCCATGAAATCATATCTGTGTAAAGTCAGATTGAATTCTGTCTATACGAAAACCATCAAAGTGATTTAAGGTCTTCAGAGAAAATATTTTATTTATATAGTTTGTTTATTTAGTAACTATTTATGTATATATGCATTGTTAGTATATACGTCCCTACAAGTGCAGAACGTTTAATTTATGTTTTTTCATTTTTATTTTACTTGTTTACAGTGAGAATGCTACTGTTTATTACTTTTTGACTTCCTTCGACAAAAGCATTTTGTATTTTGCAGGAACTTTATTTTATGTTAGTGGCCATCCCTTACATTGTATTATAAGGTACATTTGAATACCAGGCTTGAAACAGCAGTGTAGTGCTTTTGTTCACACTCTGAATTGAAGTTTGAAGCCACCTTTTCAATCTCATAAAGCTGGTCATGTGCCTGTAATGTGTATGTTTACCTTTGGAGCACTCTTCAATTTTTTTTTTTTTACCCTTTTAACATGCTGCGGTAGCGTTGTCGCCTCACAGTAAGACGTTGTCCTGTTCGATTCTCAGCTAGAGCATCTTCTGTGTGGAGACATACGTGAATGGGCATACTTTCGTTGAAGGTTGTGCGTCAGGGCCGGCAACTCGGCACGTAAAAATCTACTGCCAATCATTAGCAGACTGGGGTTACGCTGTGGTGACCCCTAACCGGGAAAAGCCAAAAGACACAACAACAACAACACATATCTTAGTTTAGAGCAATTTGTCCCTCTGCACAGTGAGTTTCTTATCTACATAGTGCCTGCTTGATATAAGGGTTGTGATGGATAGCTGAAGAAAGTTTTAAATAGCTATTTTGATGAGCTGATAAAAATTACAGAAACCATAGGTTGAAATGAAGGAAAGACTGACTAAAGGTCAGGCTTCTCAAGAAGAACTGTTTAAAAAAAAAAAAGAGAGATTTTTTTTTTTTTTTACTATACTAACAAACCTGGAAGGAATGCACTGCATTAATTTTATGAAAGTACAAATCGGCTACTGGACTGGTGTTCCACCGCAGGATTTAATTTAGAGGGCACATCTGGGCATGAGAAAGTAGTTAAGGTAAAATCATACCAGCAGAAAAAAACTGCTCCTCACAAAACTGTGGCAGAAAGAAAAAGTATTAAAAAACACTAGAGTGTTTGTGGATGATGATTATTCACTGCGTGTAATGCAGACAAGAAGCAAGTTTCTCCTAGCAGTCAGAAGATGTCGAGAAGTGGGTGTGAGATTCAAGTTTTTATATCCAGCTGTCTTCAGTATATTTTTTCCCTGTAGGATTAAATATATTTTTGGATGCAAAACAGGCTGCTGAGGGGGGTAAAAATGGCCAGTAAGCTGAAGGGGACCCTGTTTCAATCTCTTGAGAGAAACAAAGTCTATAGAGAGACTTTTCCAGTGAAACCTTTTCTGTTGTTTCAATTGAAAATGCTTGAGCAATGTAAAAAAAAATCCAAAGGGATGCACAGTTAAGATGATCAGGAAGACCAGCAGTAATGTGAAATTAGTGAATAAATGAGAGAAATGCAAAGTGACAGTCCCATATAATGTAGAATAGACAATTGAACTGTGGTTCTGCAAGTAGCAGACAAAAAACACTGGAGGTTTGTCAGTGTTGAGCTGGTGGGATAACTCTAAAACATAACCCCCCCCCCCTTTACGTCATTAATGTTTAGGACACTGAAGAGACCAAAGAAGTAACTGTAAGTAAAAGTTTTTGTTCTTATTAGTATTTGTATAAAAAATTCATGATGTAAATTTTATGTTATGTTGTAAATCAGTTGTTTTTCATTATGCAGGCAGAGGTATTTTAAATGTGAGGTGGGAAAGTTTTCTCCGTGACTGCTGTATATTCTAGAAGTATTAAAGTAAGAAAGTACTTATTATTTGTAATGTATCCAGGCTTTTCACTGTAACAAGATAAGAAAGTCTTGAGAGATAAGTAGGAACTAAGTCAGTATAACATCTTGATCTTGAATTGCTGGAGGAGGGGTGTAAAAGTATCCTGATCATGTTAGATGTATAATTAAAAGATAATATTCCTTTTACAGATGTATATGTCTAAAATAATTCAGTGTTTTCTTTTGTAGTTCGAGGAATTGAGAGTCCCCTCCCCCAACACTACTGTAGAGGTGTTAAAACTGTCAATGCACTCAGAGACCCTTGCAGAGTCAATTTCTCAGACTACAAAAGAAAACCCTGAACAAAGGCCTGCAATTTAATTACTTTTCTGGCTGTGGCTGGTGTAAAACAAGGTCTGAGCCAAACATAAATGAGGGCGATTAAAGACAGAAAAGAAGCAGTTCTTTTACAGAAGGTAAAGAAAACAACAGTGACCCTCCCAAATGCAATTCTATCTCAATGGCATGGGAATTCAAACTTATGTCTGGCATGAATCATGCAAAGTATTATGGGAAAGAGAAAGACTTGAGGGAATGCAAGATCACATTGATACATCGAGCCCTGTTGGTAGCCATGTTGTGAAAAACTGGCCAAAATTACAAATAAAGCACTTTGAGTGATTTTGAGGTGTTAAAATAGGCCAGGAAACAAAGATAGAGTGAAAAAAAAACATTTTTTACTTCTAGGGTGGAGTTTTCCTTTAAGCAAATAATCTTGAAAAACAAGAAAAAGTGATGAAAGCATGAAATATTAGTTTATTTATTTGGTTTACTATCTTTTTACTGAAGTCCTCTCAGTCCAGTCTACTTTGTGCGAAGTCTGAAACTCAAACGTTGAAAATGTCAAACTCCGATATTTCTATGTACAAATCTTGCCCCTATCTCATCCCATTATAAATCTTGTTCCTAGGTCGAATTTGGTGTGCCATTTTGGCTATATCGGAGTTCGACATTGTTTCTTTTCACAGACGTGAATCGATGATTCGATCATTTGATCAAGTGCACTTTACTAAAATGATAGTAAACCTGTTAGTTTAATATTTATTTATTTGCCATTTGTTTACCAAGAAAGTCCGACTGGGTCAAAAAGTACCTCTTTTCAATGGAGGTCTGGGAAGAAAAGATATTGAGTTAATAGATTACAGCATAGTACTATGAAAGTTAAGTTCCTACTATGCTAAATAGTAATGAATAATATAGATACATATGATTTAGAATAGCGGCTATTACAAACATTAGGATGATATGGGAGAAGGCACTTTACTTTATGAGGGATATGATTTGTATGGAAGTATCTTGTTATACAGCTGTCAGTTCATATACAATGAATATCAGATAAGAGAATATGGTATTATTACAGAGAGACAGTAGTTGAGAGGGAAGAGATGATTTAGTGAGATCAGCCGGGAGAGGTATGAAAGAACAAAAGAAGACAAATAATGTTGTAGGAAGGTAAAGTATAGTGTGAGCAGAAGATAAATGGGATGAAAAGAGATGCAATTGCAACTCTATTAACTGTCTGTTTTTTCATTAGCACCTGCTTTTAGCTGGAAACAGAGAGCAATAAGGTGAAACCAGTTAATTATGAAAGGTGCGACAGCTGTGTTTTGAGTGAAATCTACGTATGGTCTTTCTTGTATTTGCCGAGCTACTAGCTGATGTCCTTCCTATAATCACTGTTGCAGTATGGGTAACAACTGGATTATCCTGCCAGAGATGGCTTATGTTCGGCCAGGATACCAACACATGAGTGTCTTCCTGTCACTCGGTACTTCCAATGTATAATCAACAGGCAAGAAGGCTTTGTAGTACATAAGGGATGTATGGGTGCAAAGTGCTTCAGAACTTTCTTGCCTCCAGCCCAAACACTGTTTCTCAAACATACAGTCATTGCCAGCTCCATTTGCCTAAACCAGATAAGTATCCCCTTTTGGGAAATGTACCCTTTTTCATATTGACTAAAATTAAACTCTTTTCATGTCAACTAATAAGGGAAAATATGGTTATGGGAAGCAAATTCTTTATAGAGACAAACATAGTAATTCTCTTTTTTTGTCTAGGAACCAATCTTGATTATAGAATTTTTTCTGTTTGCCAGGCCTTTGTTTCTAAGGCCATCAGGAGCTGTTTGTCATCCCTTAATGTCTGTTTTGAAAATAAGAGACTCGAGGAGCCTGCACTCATTAGAATGGGTACCAGTGCTTCCCACCCAGACATACCACAGCAGCTCAAAAAGAAGCTTGAAAAGATCAAATCTAATGTTTATTCAGACAAGGATGACTGCACTGTGTCTTTGATGAGTCCTTGGACCATTCAAATGCATTGGTTACTCCCTCTGTCCTGACCCTGCTAGAGGCTGTCAAGATGCTTCCCATTAGCACATCCACCCTGATCAATCAAATGGCTGCTTCTGCCACAGAAAGGGAACCAAGGCTAATTATTTCACTGGGACCTGACGGCATCCTTCAGATTCTTTTTGGAGAAGAAATACCAGGATCTGTCACTGAGATGCATCAGGGGTAGGAGTCTTCCCTCCCTCCCTGCTGTCGGAGATTCTCAGAATGAGTGGCATGAATTTTTTCAAGGGTTAAGGCTTTAGTCTCATGCCCCCCACCCCATAACTTTGACTTCTTCCCCTCTGAAGAGACATAGACATACTTCTTCAGAGGAGGAAGACTTAGATTCTGGTTTCCTAGGGGGTATGAGTGTGAAGAAGAGGATGCTATTTTCCTTTGAAGGGAACTCTCCTTTAGAGATACTATTCTAAAAATAATGCAAAACTTTCTCTGGGGAAGGCAAACAGGTATCAGACATGCAGAAAAGCTATTATCTCATGATATACCTTTAGGTACCAAAACCATCTGACATCCCTCCAGTCCTTCAGACTTTGCAAGATACCTTTGTCTCACCGTCTATGAACCTGAAAACCAACCTACAGTCCCCAAAAAGCCTTATAGATTTTGTAAATCCTTGCATGACCCTGCTGTCATTTCCCTGGCATCTGATAAGCCTACTTAACTCCTGCCTTCTACTAATGCCCTCACTTATGATAAAGACAGAGCCATTGATTGGTATGGTAAAATGGTTTACACCTCCTCTAATGGCCTTTTATCAAACAGGTATAACCAATCTCACTTCCTTGTTGCTAAACCTTGGTAAACTCTTATCTGATATGTCTGATTCTGTAATCAAGTCTTCTGCTGTTTCCTTGCTGTGTTCTGCTTCCTGTGTTGCTAAGCATTCTATTAATTGCAGCTGTGTTGCAGCTGATGGTTTCTCTAGAGCAACTGCCACTGGTCTTCTTTTGAGGAGATTTTCATGGTTTAGGATCCTCTTTTTCCCCAAGGATGTTAAATCTAAAATCTTGGTCTCCCCTCTGGATTGAAATATCTCCCTGGTGATGCTGACTTTTACAAAAAACCTTTTGAGAGAGGCAAAATTATGCAAGATTTTAAACCTCTCTGTCTCTCTCTCTCCTGTCCCTGAGTTTCAGAGAAGCTACCCTGCTAAATCTGGTCCTGTTATTTCATAAATAAAATGCCTCCCAAAAGGGTAAAGGACACTTAAAGAAGAGATCTCAAGACAAATGCCCAAGCAAGACTTTAAGGGGTCTAAGCACCCTTTACTGAGAATACAGCCTTCTTGTGAGTAATTGCCTGTGCCTCCCCCCTCCCCCACTTCACCACCCCTGATTCCACTGTCAAAGAAGCTTTCCAGGTCCTTTCCAATTTGGAAATCAATCACCAAAAACCGATGGATTTTTTCAGTAATTCAAAAAGGTTTCAGGAAGTTGTGGCTTTTTCTTTCTCACAGATTAATGATTCCTCCTGTTACCTTAAGCCAGCTCCATTTAATCCTTCCAATTTTACAGAAGTTATTTTTTCGGGATACAATAGAATTAGTCACTCATTATTAGAATTGGACAAGGTTCTATTCAAGATTTTTCCTGGTCCACAGGAAAGAGGAAAAAATGAGACCATTCTGAAATTATTCCTTCTCAACTCAGTTTTGAGAGTTCCAAAATTGAAAATACCCCACAGTCTATTCTTCCCATGATTCCATCTCAGTCTTTCTTGGTAACCTTGAACATGAAAGATGCATATTTTCATATCCCAGGCTATACAATTCACAGGAAGTTTTTAATATAATTTTCATTTTCGTGCTTTGTCCTTCTGGTTTTCTTCTCCACCAAAGGTTTCCACAAAGTGCCTAGCTCCAGGTGTTGCTTTCTTCAGTCACCAGGGGATACAGGTTTTCCCTTAGATGACCTTGTTTCTTCAGTTCCTACAAGCTAAAAGCTCCTTCTGAACCTCAACTTAACAGAAAACCTGCTTCACTTTCTGAGGTTCACCTTAAAACACTTAAAATCCTGTTTGGTTCCCTGCTAGGATTTGGTATTGCGGAGAGGCACACTGAATTCTGCTTCAGTGACTTCCTGTGCTCCCCAGGGCAAAAAGATGATCCTAAAGAATGCTTACAGTTTCTCTTACTCTAGGTGTGACTTCAGCAAAAGAGATTTTGAGAACCCTGAGTTTTATGGCTTCCACTGTTCTAATGATTCCTCTGGCCAAACTCCATATGAGGAAGATTCAGTTGTATCTCAGATGAGTATAAGACTAAGCATTGCCATCCTCTGAGTTCCCAGTTTTTCTCTTGCCATTCATCAAGGAGGAGTTTCATTGATAGATCAACCAAATGTCACTCAATCCAAGAGTACCCTTTCTGGTTCCTCCCCTTTGCCAAAACTTTTTGCAGAGATGCCTCAGACCTGGTTTGAAGAGCTTGTTCTGTGAATATGAATGCCCTGGGTGTACGATCCAGAAAGGACAGGACCAACCGCATAAATGTCACGAAAATGAAGACTGTAATTCTAGCCTTACAATCTCTGCATCACCTCTGGTCTTCAGACCCTCTCAGAATTTTTACAGACAATACTACAGTTATGTGGTGCATAAACAAGCATGACATACCAAGATCCTGCCACCTTTGCAAACTAGCAGTGCCTGATTGGGACATAGCCATACAACACGAGCTGTCTTCGCTAGTTGACTTGAGCAGATCTGAGGCAGACCCTGATTGTTCATTAGTGAAGTACTTCTCAGATAAATATCTTTGCTTCTAATCAGAATACACACCTCAGTGTGTTTTCTTCCAGGAGTCCATGCCCAAACACTTGGGAAATGGATGTCCTATGGAGCGGGAGATTCCTCTATGCATTCCTTCCCTTACCTGTAATTTTCAAGGTTCTTCAGAAAGCCAAGGACAAAAAAATCTTGCTGGTGAGTCAATTCTGACCCACACATCTCCGGTTCCTTTATTATTTCACAGCATAGACCTGTTCTAATAAAGTGGCTCTCTAATTCATCCAAACCTTCTGTTTTTGAATCTAACCCAGTGGATGATCAGATTTTAATTCTGTTTAGGTGCCTATTCTTGAATAGTTCCTATTAGATGACCAAAGACGCATTCTTTCAAATGCGCCTTGGTCGAACTTGAAAAGACGAAAAGGCAAAATGACGAAGAGGCATATAAGCAAATTCTTTCCCTGGGAAAGAAATCGCTTGGCCGCGTCCGTTACTTTGCTGTTTTCATCACTGTAGTGCGATATCAGAGTTGGTATATTTAAGTAGGGGGTGAAGCCCCTGACTTTGTTTTAAGTGTTTTTTTTTTTTTTTGGAACAGCGATTTTTTTCCCTTGGAAAAAAAATCGCTGTTCTAAGCATTCAAGTTTATAAGCTTTTGCTTACATGGGGTCAATAAATCATCGTTCGCTTTTCTAAGCGTTCGATGATTTAATATAGATTCATTTTTGAAGGATATGTTACAGGTATTACAGGAGGCTAGGAAACCTGCTATAAGAAAATCTTATGTTTCTAAATGGAAGAGGTTTTCTCTAAATGGAAGATGTTTTCTATCTAGTGCTACAAGAAGAGTCAGGACCCTTATAAACAGGTATTCCTATTATTCTCTCTTACTTGTGAGAGCTTCTCAGTTAAAGGCTGGCATATTCTTCATTAAAACCACATCTGTCAACTATTTCTGCCCTTCTTCCTTTTGATCCACCTTTTTCTTCACATTTTGAGGTCAAGTAGTTTTTAAAAGGTATCTTTCATTACAGCTGCCCCTAGAAAACCTGTACCTCCCCTTGGGACCTGAATTGTTTTAGGAAGTTAACTCTTCCTCCACTTGAGCCTGCTCATCTGTTTTCTTGAAGTTCTCTACTTGGAAGATAGTCATTCTAGTGCCTCTCACATCTGCCAAAAGGGTTGCAAAACAGCAGGCTCTCATGGTTTCTCTTCCATTTTTGTTTTTTTTTTTTAGAAATATAGTGTTATTTGGGACTAACCCATCCTGTATGCCAATTGTGGTTAATGAGCTGTCTTTGAATAAGACTATCATAGGTTCATTGGTAGGTACTAGGCTATCGGCCCAAGGGCCTATGTAAGCCTAGCCAGCAAGGTTCCATAGCTTACGCCACCCAAGAAAGTTATTTTCCTGTGCCACTGTCCAGCAGAGAGACAGAAGTGATCCCCGTGGTATATTTCCTATTTCCCATCCACTCATCAAGATTTTTCTTGAAGAGTGCTAATGAAGAACTTTGCTTGACATAAATGGGTAGCTTGTTCCAGAGTATAGGAAGTCTCTGGGACAGGAATCTATCCCTCCAGTGTATCCTGTTTATTGTGGTGACCAGGTTTAGGTCCCTAGAGTGTGTAGCTCCGAGGGATTGGGATTTCTTTAGGTGTAGCATGTCCAACAGCTCAGGGTTTGACATAGCTTTATATGATAGGCAGAGATCACCTCGGAGAGATAATTTGGCATACTTTAGATCTTCACAGACAACTGAGGTTTTATGTTGACAAGACCAGATTTATGAAAACTCAGACCAGCTTTTCATATCCTTTTAGGACAAGAAGTTGGGACTTCCAGTTTCTAAACAAACAGTTTTCAAATGAATCTCTTCTGCCATCTCCTTTTGCTATTCCCTTCCATGGTAAGAATCTTCCAGGTTTGGCTAATGCATGCACTAGCAGAGTTGTAGTTTCTTCTGGTGCCTTTTTTAAGTTCTAGACTCCAGATGTATTTTAGAAGCTGCTACTTAGTCTTATATACATAGTTTTATCAAGCATTACATGATTGATGTCTTTGATAGATGTAGAGCTAGATTTGCTAGGTGCATTTTGCAAAGAGTTTTAGATTCCAGCTCAACCCCCCCCCCCCCCACACACACACACACATATACACAGACACTTAGAAAGCCTTTGGGAATCTTCCCATTTGTTAATAAAACTGTAACAGTGATTATGAAAAGAACATAATACAGTTGTATAAGAACTTATCATGACAGTAGATATCCAACTATTCACTTTTGCAGTGTTACATTCCAGGCTACTTATCCCTTTTTGCTCTGTTTTTTTGTTTAAGACTGAACTGGTATCCTTTCATTCTTTCTGCTTGAAATGCTTTCCTTTGTTGCCTCATTGGCTTTTAGAGCTTAGCAAGCAAGAAAGAGAGAAATACTTAATGTTTGTATGTCCCTTATGCACCGCATAATCTTGGCACACTTTGGTCATATGTTTGACATATGCAAGAGAGGAAGACACCTGGGCTTTGATATCCTGCTCATGGGTATGGCTATCCTTGAAGGGATATTTCAGCTGTTAGTACTGCAGTAGTGATCAGTCAGACATCTGCTGTTATGGTATATTGTTAGACAGTTGTACCTATACCTACGTAAAGGCATTAGTGACAAGAAGCCTGCAGGTACAATCAATGTATCATTAGATGTGTGCAAGTGTGTTCTGAGTGATATTTACAAGGGGTCTTTTTAATTTTGCAGAGTTCCTGATTTTTTTCTTAATGCTTTCAGTTAAAGATAAAGAGCTTGCAGGTGCAAACAATAAATCATGAAAGGTATAAACAGTGTGGTCTGAGTGAAATTTACAAGATACGGTATAATTAACTTGTATGGGGAAATTGGCAAGCAGCTTAGTGAAAATAAATGAAGTTTGAAACAGTGAGAAATAAATTGTTATTCAAGCAGATGTCCCCAGTGGCCTTTGTACTTTCTTTCTTTATTGACATTTGTTTACCGGGAAAGTCCACTGGGCCAGGATGAGCCCATTTTCAGTGGAGGCCTGGGGAGAAAAGCTCTAGTTAGTGACAAAGCAAGTACAAAAAGATTTACAGAAATTATCATAAAAGTTCAAAGAGATCAAAAAAGATTTAGCTCCAGCTTGACAGAGCAAGTACAATAAACATTAACAGAAATTAACATAAAAGTTCAAAATGTTCAAAAAATTTACATAATTTTTTCATGAAAGACTATAGAGAATTTACATATAATGAAATAAACATAAAATTGTCTGCATTAATACTTTAATGGATTAAATATAGCAGTGTGTAATTTATTTATTTATTTTGTATTAATAGTAGCTAGTGCACTTTTTCTTAATGCTAAAGATTAATGTTTACTGAAAGTATGCAAGCTGTTATTCACATCTGGAAGGGGAGTAGAGATAAAACAAAAACAGGTAGAAATCTCTGTAATCGAGAACTCATGCTTTAGCATGTTTACCCAAACTTTAGAGTAGGTAATACCTGTGGTGCAGTTGCTGATTTGGGACAGCTGCTTCTCTTTGGAGGGATAAACTTCCTTTTTGGAAAGAGTATGCAGTTTTGAGAGTGTGATATACGTCAATTGAGACAGGGGTTGAAAATTTACTTAGTTTGCTTCTTGAGTGATTTTATTGAATCAAAACATCTAGAATCAAATAGATATGAGAAGATGCAAATGCATCGAAGATTAGCCTTCCAAAGTTGGTGTATGCATGTAAACTGCAAGTTGGAAGCTTTTCCAAAAGTACTGTCATATATAATATATGGGAGCAGTCATTTACATCAGAAAAGCTACTTTGTCAGTATTAACATGGAATGGAAATTGCCTTACAGGTATAGACACAAGCAGAGAGTATTGAATTATATTAAGAATTGTAAGGTGCTAAAAGAAATGTTACAAGCTGCACATTTAGATAGAAATGAGCATGTGCATTTGTCAAAGAAAGGATTTCAGGAAAGGCATTCAACAGAGTGCCAGAGACAAAGAAAGGGGAGAGTAATAGGTACTGCTTTTGGGGGAAGATACAATAATGGTAGAAGAAGAAAAACGACATTAATGGTAGATTTCAATGCTATAACTGTTAAGGTACTGAGAAGTAATTTTTATTTGTAGATAGTGTTATTTTGTACTATGTAATCCAGAAAAGGACATTTCAGTGTTTTGGAATATTTTTGAGGCTGTTTCAAGTATTTTCAGGATGTAAAATAAATGAAGATAAAGCTATATAGTGAGCGGTGTACCCATGCTTGAATTGGTTCAGCAGTACCTATATTTATAAGAACATGATAAGGTGAAGTGTTTTAACTTCTTCTTCTTCTTTCGGCTTTTCCCGGTTAGGGGTCGCCACAGCGGATCACCTTGTCCGCTCATGATTGGCAGTGGAGTTTTACGCTGTCGAGTTGCCAGCCCGTCGCTCAACCTTCCACAGAAAGCACACAAACGCATACACTCACACCTAGGGCCAATTTAGTGTGTCCAATCCAAATGGCCTAAAAATGATTTTGTTATGACAGCAAAGGATATTTGGGAAGAAACTAAAGATAATATAAAACCTGAGAAACTGGAAGTTTTTGATTATGGAATTAGATAGAAAATGCAAATAATGAAAATGTTTTTAGTCCCTTTATCAGGTCAGGCATATTTTAACAAACTGAGGAGAAGTTGTACATGATGATATGAGTTGAAGGAATTTATTAGGGAGAGGAAGAGGGCAAAAGTTAAGTGGGATAAGTTGATTGTCACAGTAGGTAAGGTTGGCTTAGCATTACCTGATTGGAAGGAGTTCTTAAGAGCTACGTAATTAGGATTGATGTACATAACTCAAGCAGAAGGTTATAAATCAAAGTAGAACTACACAGTCAGGGTTGATGTACATAACTCAAGAAGAACGTTATAAATCAAAGTGGAAAAGCAGGGGAGAGTTCAAGAGACAGAGTGAGCATATGATTTTGGATTCAAGTCTGTAAAATAAAATCTCAACCATACAGATTATTATACTCCTGAAGTAGCAGAAAGTATTCTAATATCTAAGCCAGCATGGGAATAGAGAACAGCGAGGTTACCAAAAGGTATAGCTGCAAGTAATGATGTAGAAAATAGGCAAGACAGGACTGGAATTCCCTGGAAGAAATAAGCAAAGGAACCATGTTTTTGGGAGCAAATAACTTGGGTGGGAAGTACATGGAATGTGGCTAAGCAGAAGCTTGGACTGCAGTTAACAGCTGCCTTTGCCTGTCAGGAATTATTCACTACAGGCAAAGAGAAACAGGGCAATGTTAAGTGAAAGACCAACTCGGGTAGAGCATTTAGTTGCATCTTATACAGAAGCTGGCATTAAGAGAGGGGATAATTAGTGGGATATATAAAATGTTGCATTATAACTACAAGAATCAATTGGAGGAAGTTAGAAAAGACTGGGAAAAGAGAATGGAAAGGCAGTTTATGAAGGACCAAAAGGAAGACATTTTTAAGGGTTCTAAGTATGCAGCAGAGCCAGAAAGTTGAGTACTTTTGCATGGAAATGTTCGCATGGTTGTTTTTTGTACTGGACGTGAGGATATTTCTTCAAGTAGGCAGCAAATGCTGAAGTTGTGATGGGGAAGACAGAAGGGTAATCATAAACATATTTTCTGGGAATGTAATGAGTTTTCAGATTTTAAAAATTCCTTTCAGTACTTTGACAGAAATGTTGAGGGAAAACTTGTGGTTGTAACTAAAGAAATTAATTATTTTGAGCTAGAGTATATGTCCTGAATTGCCTAGACATAGTAAGGATTTACTAAGTTTAATGTTAATTGCCTGCAGAATTGCAGTTATTAGAAAATATAAATCAATTATCAACTTATTATTATAACCAGAGGTAGGATCTTTAGAAAAGGGAAGGAGCAACTTTCATAGAACTAATTGAGTTTGTGGTAACAACACATGCAGAATAATTTTCAGGAGTGGTGAGATTTAAGTGAAAGTGGGAACTGAGCAATTTTTACAGTGCTGTAGTGAATGAAAATTGTTAAAAAGTAAACATGCATATACTGCTTGACACTCACAATGGAAACTGTTATGGTTTGTTTTAATGTATGCAAACCAACATTATTGTTTAAAATGTGAAGTTGTAATAAAGATGTTTAAAAATGGAGTGTAAGAAATGATAGTGGGGGGAATGGCGGCCGACCTGTGAGCAGTGTCAGCAAGGCTCCAACAAAAACGGCAGGAACACTGTAGATAAATCAGTGCAAAACATGGCTAGCTGAGCTCCAAAACATTTCTAAAGATTAGCTTAACCATCTGCTATCCAGTAAGTTTTCAAATAATGCAATAGGGACTTACCTGCGAGGAGCAGACAACTTACCTGATCAAGTTCCGAACCAACGGGCTGTAAGGAAGAAAAAGCATGCATTACCAAAAGGAAATGCAGGATGGCAAATTAATCAGAAACCACAGATATACAAATGTCTACATCTAAGCTTTCAGCAGTAACCACACAACAGAGAACTTCAAGGCAGCCAGAAGGCCAAAAGGGTGCAAACAAACTGAAAACGGATTGCTTTCCAGGCTTGGAAGACATCAAAGCAGCATTACAGCCATTGCAAATGGCAGTTCAACAATTCTCAGACCAATTACAGACTTTTGGCAATACAGTAAACCAAATGGCAGACAGATTAGAAAAAAGAGAAGATAAAACGCTAGAAAATGAAATTAAAATTAATCATCTTACAAGAAGCATCACAGTCTTAACACTAAAGCTTTTAAAGAATTGCAACAAAAAACTCCTAAACCTGGAAGCCAGAAGTAGAAGAAATAACATCTTGATACAGGGGGAGGGAGGGGTACCTAAAAAGTATGAACAATCAAAACTGAAGTTTTGCACCAGATCATTGGCTGCCTTTTAGACAATCAGGTAGAATCCAACCAAATCACCAGTGAAGAGAGCACATTGTGCACTTTGAGCAGCACAAACCCAGGATAAGCCAAGATGAGTATACATGAGACTCCTAAATTACCAAGACGCTTTTAAAATTCTAACAGCTGATAAAAAATAAAAAACAATAACATGGAACGGAAATTTATTTATTTATATTTATTTATTGGTAGCGTTGTCGCCTCATAGCAAGATGTTGTCCCGTTCGATTCTCAGCTAGAGTGTCTTCTGTGTGGAGGCATACGTGAATGGGGCGTGCCTTCATTGAAGGTTGTGCGTCAGGGCTGGTAACCCAGTACGTAAAAATCCACTACCATTCATTAGCGGACCAGAGTTCTGCTATGGCGACCCCTAACCGGGAAAAGCCGAAAGACACAAATAAACATATTTATTTATTGACATTTGTTGACTGGGAAAGTCCACTGGATCAAAGATTCATTTTCAGTGGAGGCCCAGGGGAAAAAGCCCCACATAACATAACAAGTAAGCATTTTACAGAAACAAATTATAGAGACAGAAGTTGAACTACTAAAAACAATAGACAAAGTTGATGCATAGTACATTGATACACATCACTTTAAAGGTTAAGTGAAAAAATGTTGAAAGATCTAATACAATGCAAAGATAGCCTGTTTCACAGTTGATTGCAAGAGGAAGGAAAAAAGGGGTGAAGTTAGGTGTAAGTGTTGACACAAAGGTGAAAAAGGACCGTGGCTAAAACATGGTGACTTGGAGGTATGGCGATAGAAATAATACTGAGTGGAATTCGTGACAACTTGTTTGCACAGCAACAGAAAGAGAAAAAAGAAAGTAGTAGTGGAAATTAGGACTGGGGTTATCACGGAATTAAGGTAGTTTTGGATGATTTAAACAGGTGCAGATGTGATTGTTAAGATAATGAGACTTTATTTTTGAAGGAGTTTAAGGAGTCTAGCTGAGTGATGAGAGGAGGAAGGTTGTTCCAGAGCTTAGTAATCTTATAAGAATATAGACTCTATCCGTCTCTCTTGTTAAAAGCTGCTTATGTGAGGAACATAGGTTACATGCTGGGATATAGGTTTGTAGGACAGGTTGGAGTGATGGGCAGTTATAAGGTTTGTAAAGGAGTTTATGGGCAAGAGTGAGTTGTGTGTAGTGTAAGTGGTGAGGGAATTCGTGCCAGTTTAATTCTGAAATGGCTGGCAATGATGTGATATAGCAAGGTTTTTCTCAGCAGTGTATGGAGATTTGTGAAAATGGGACTCCCATAGAGGAGGGATGGAATTAGCAAAGTGTTGGCAAGCTTTATTTTTGTAGGTTTGTCTAAGTAACATTTGTGACAGTAGAGTTTTCCTAGTTTGAAGTGGGTCTTTTTATTGTATTCATAATATGGGATTCGAATGTGAGTTTGTCATCAGTTGTTGATGTTCTTCGTGTTTTACTGTTGCAGTCATCACAGTTGGTTATCCTGCCAGGGGTAGCCCTCAGTCAGCCCAAATACCAGAGGCTTAGTATTTCTGCGTCGGTTGCTGTCACTTCAGGGCTGACGTCAGGTCGTCAGTGGTATGAAAACAGGCAGCCAACGACATTACATCAGTCTTTCTTGCTGAGGAGCCCAAAGCAGAAGCAGTTCTCACGAGTGCCAGTCGGCCGCTACCTGAGTTTTCGTTTCCAAAATTGAAGTTGAAGTCTTCTAAAGCTAAGTACCCCATTGGGGATCCTTTTTTCTTGCTCTAACCGTTGTCAGAAAAAGTTAACAGTTGTCTCGCCTGTGGAAAGTAAATACCACACTGAGGTTTCCATTCTTACTGGGTCACCTGGTTAGGCCCAGACCACGATGTTCTTCACTGTCGGTTTTGTGCTTTGTTGAACGCCAGAACTGTATGGCGTCGGGCCCTTATCGTAGCTAAATACTGTCGCTCTTGATCTCCGTATTCCAAAATGGCTTCAGTAAGCCATCCAACTATTGATCTTCAAAAAAACGTAAGGATAAAGACAGAGACAGACAGCACAGGTTCAAAACTGCCGATGACACTTCTGTTAAGCTAGTCACCAGTACTCAGTGAGGCACTTTCGCAGCCTCTGATGCCCACTTCTATGGATTCGCAGGCCGCTACCGATACCCATTCGGAGTCTGGTATACCACGAGACTCTTTGACTATGGAACCTGCGTATGTCTCTACCTTGAATGGGTCCAGAGCTGCTGTGCAGGCACCGGCTTCTGAGGAAGTTCTTCGCACTAACGATATTCTACACAAACCGATGACTTCTTTCATATCTTCAGTTCTTTCTACAGCTACCGAGTTTCTAAGGCCCAGGGTACGAACTACGCCTAAAAAAACGACGACCCCAGCTCAAGCACCTGCTTCCATGCCTCAGTCTCAAATGCTTAAAATGGCGGAAGACCTTATCATGCTAATTAGGGGAAGCCAGCCTACCCTTGCTAAAAGAAAAAGAGATTTGTCCCCAGTAGCTTTATCTGACCAAGAGTCCGACGACTCTGAGGTTTCTAATTATGAAGACATGCCCTTATCTGCTTATGAGGATTCAGATGCAGAGGAATCCATTCCTTCTGCCTCTCCTCCAGAGGATATTTCATTTGGTGAAACCCTACATACCTTAAGAGAGCATTTCCATTGGGAATGTCAGGATTATCCTCAGTCCAAAAAGAGACTCAGGGAATTTTTAGATTTACCAGAGCACAGACCCTTAGCTATTCCTCCTGTTCTGGATGTTGTGGATGATGTTTTCATGGGATCCAGTTTAACTCCTGATACTCTACCTCCTGCTCCCAGGAAACCTGATGGGTATTAAGAGTCCCTGACTCACACAAATTTCTTTTCAAAAATCCTACTGCTGACCCAGAGGTCATCTCCCAAGGACCTAAAGGAATTAAAGCAACTACAGCTAAGAATCCCACCCCTTCGGACAGGGATTCCAAAGCTTTAGACAGATGGGGTAAAAAAGTATACACCTCTGCAACTCTTGCCATTAAAGCATTCAATTGTCAGTTCCACTGCTGAAATACCAGCAACATACCATGGAACTTATCAAACAAAAATTATCTACCTTTCCAGACTATGCAGAAAATAAAGAATTCCAGGAACTTATGCATTCTGGAAGCCAAGTTGCTAAGCATACCCTGCAATGTGGGTTTGACACCCTAGAAGCATCCTGTAGGGCAGCAGTCACAGGTTCTGTACTTAGAAGACATGCTTGGCTTAAGGAACAGACCTTGCCAGACTATGTCAAATCAAAGTTATTGGACGCACCACTGAACAAAGACAAGCTTGGCACCAAGACAGAAGAGGTTTTAAAAAAGATGGAAGAAAAAGCTAAATCTATGCAGACGGTTAGACTTTTTGCAAGTCCAGCCTCTGAGATTCAGTAGGCATTGCCCCTCAAAGCACTGGTCCTTTCCAGCCCCCTCTAGGCAACCTCAGACTAGACTTAAGGGAAGCAGATGCCCCCCAGACAGCAGGCCCAGGGAATGCAGAGATCTAAGCAGAGGAGTACCTCCACTTCTAAGGATGGGAGTGCTAAGCCACCCCTTATGGAAAGAATTCACAATGACTTTTCAACTCCATCTCTTACCTCTGCCCACCTGCTTGTGCCCCTAGGAGGAAAACTTGCCTCCCATGCAAAAAACTGGGCCTCCATCACAAATGATCAATGGGTGCTCAACATAGTGTCCCAGGGGTAAAAATTTTATTTCCACACACTGCCAACTCCAAAAGGGTTCCCAGATCTCCCTCCAAACCAATGGGCAGAGGTACAAAACCAAGTTCATTCCCTGCTCTCCATGAGAGCAATTCAGCCTGTGCCTGCAGACCAGATAGGCCAAGGGTTCTATTCAAGACTTTTCTTGGTACCCAGAAAAGAGGGCACCTGGCACCCAATCCTAGATCTATCCATTCGAAACACCTTCCTGGTGGTACCAAAATTCAAAATGCTCACCCTCCAGCAGCTTCTTCCTATGCTATCTAAAGATGCCTGGTTAGCCACTCTTTCAAGGCAGGATCTATGCATTATCAGTTCTCTGCACTTCACTTTGGCTTATCCACTTCTCACAGAGTTTTCATAAAATGCCTGGCTCCAGCCATTGCTTTTTGCAGACAAAGAAATATTCAAATCTACCCCTACTTGGACAACTGTCTGATTCAGGCAGACAGTCAGGAAAAGCTGTTACAGTACCTGACATTTGTAAGAGACCTACTGACCTCACTGGGATACACTATAAACGAAAAGAAATCCGAACTAGTCCCCAGTCAGAAAATTGTATTCCTGGGAGCTAGCCTGGATACAGCATCCCAGATGGCATTCCTTACTCCAGAAAAGCCTATCTGACAGGCTACTTCTCTCAACTGGCCACCAGAACACACTTATTCACAAGGAAAATCCTGCAAGCTGTAGGGTTCATGGCCTGGCCTCCTGCATTCTACTAATTCTTATGCCAGACTGCATATGAGGAAACTTCAGTGGTACTTAAGCCTTTCGTTCTCAGGACTAGGAAAGTATTATACCCATGATGTCTTGTCTAAGGAAAGATTTTCTCTGGTGGGCAGCAGCATGCAACCACAGCAAAGGACTTCCCTTTTCACAACCCCACGCCGCCCAGCCCCGAACCACAGATGCATCAGACTCTGCCTGGGGTGCACACCTGGATGGCAGGTGCATTCACGGCCACTGGAGCCCAAATCAGATTCATCTGCACATCAACCAAAAAGAGATGCTAGCTGTTCAGCACGCTCTGACAGCTTTCAGACCCCTACTCTCTCCGGGGCCACTACTAATGAAAAGAGACAACACCACAGTGATGTGGTACATCAACAAGCAGGGAGGAACCCACTCTTACCCACTGTGCAGGCTAGCCATGACCCTTTGGCACATGGCTTCAGCTATGCAGATTCACCTGCTAGCACAATTCCTGCTAGGCAACCAAAACTCTCTGGCAGACAATTTAAGCAGAAGTCTCCTAGACCCACATGAGTAGTAATTAAACCACAACACTTTCAGCCTCCTAACCCAGAAATGGGGTACCCCGAAGGTGGACCAGTTTGCCTGCCACAGCAACCACCAGCTCAGCAAATTCTGCAGCAGGGAACCTCACAGGAAGGCCTGGAAAGTGGATGCCCTATCCTTCCAATGGTTAAACCTCTCAATCTCTGCATTTCCTCCTCTACTATTGTGCCTGCGGAGGCCCTTAACATTAACCTGCCCAAGCAACAAGGACCTCCAAAGCTGAAACGCAAACACCAGTCACAACCAAAGTGACACATAGCTCACAACACCAGTGTGCCACCCAACAACAGCCCCTAAGGCAAGACAATGTACCCAATACTTTAGTCATAGGTGACTCTGTAGTCAGGCACACTGATGTCCCACTCACCACGCTGAACAAGGAGAAAATTACAGTCAGCTGCCTGTCGGGTGCCAGGATCCGCCACATAACGCATGCACTCAGATCACTCCACAACCAGTACAAATACGACTGTCATTGTCCATGTTAGAGTGAATGACTTGAGACGTACCTACCTGGACTACATGAAAAGAGACATGGAAGAGTTCTCGGATCATGCGGCCCAGGCAGGTATGACCCTAGCCCTGAGTAGCATCCTGCCTTCACCCAGAATGATACCACAGTATAAGGGCAAAATGATTGACTTCAGCAATTGGCTAAACTTCTGGTGTCATACAAAGGGGATCCAGTATCTGTCTGCCTGGGAAGACGTGATCGACAAACCACGATGCTTTGCCAAAGGTGGTCTGCACCTGTCACCCCTGGGATTCAGGTTACTGGCTAAAGCTCTTGCCACCCCTGTAGTGCCTTTTTTCGGGAAGGTTCAAAGGACAAAACCACCACCGTAACAGATACAAGCATGCAAAATCTGAAGGTAATGCTACTCAATGCTAGAAGTCTAAACCTAAAAATGCACTCTCTTGAGGCACTCCTAAAAATGGAGAACATCGATATCTGTGCAGTAACTGAGACCTGGTTCAAGGCTCCAGAGAGCACCCCTGCAATACCAGGGTACAACTCTTACCACACATTTCGGCCACAAAACCAAGACCAAAACACTAAAGGTGGAGGAGTGTCCATATTCACCAAGGATATTCACACCTCCAGGCGAGTTGCCCAACACAATGCATCTGAAATTCTCCAGGTGCAACTAACACTAGATAAGACTGCAATCCAAATTGTAGCTTGCTACAGATCCCCCACCATGCCCAAAGATTCTCACTACACCTTTCTAAACATACTGGAAAATATTAAGATACAACCAAACACCTTAATACTGGGTGATTCCAACTACCCTGCCATTAACTGGGAAAACTACTCGGGTACCAACACCTTTTCCCAACGGTTCTTGGAATTCATAAATTCCAACGCCCTGGATCAACTAATCCATTGTCCCACCAGGGGCTCCAATATCCTAGACCTGGTCATTACAAACATGGGAGATAGATGCTCCACACCAGTGGTCACCCCCTCATTGGTCAGGTCTGACCATAAGCAAATCACCCTTGACATCCACATTCCCACCCACCCACAGTAAGGAAACCTCCATAAAAAACTTCTCCAAAGCAAACTTCATGCTACTGAAGTCAGAAGTGACAAACTTCATGACACCCATGCAGATGGGATCTGAGAGTTTGACTGCTGAATCCTACACTAAGGCACTGTACGAGCACATCCACTCGTGCATGAATCGTGCCATCCCAGATAGAACTAAGATGCTTTCCTCCAAAAAAAGGAAGCCAGTCTGGTGGTCCTCTGCTATAAACAATCTATACAACAGAAGGAAGAAACTGTTGCAGAAAAGTGGAAATTCCCAGGATGCAAAAAACTCCCTCACCAGCCTTAGTAAGAAGCTTAAGATCCCTCATAAAATCTTCAAAAGCTAGTTACGAAAATAAAATTGCCAAAGATTCCAAAGACAACCACAAGGCATTCTATAGTTATGTCCAGAATCTAAATGGCAATGCTCAGATCTGCTCTGAGCCACAACAGAATGGCATTAAATGTACTGATCCCAAGGATATTGCCAATATCCTGGCAGATCGATTTAGTGCCAACTTCACCCCCCTCTCACCCCCTAAAGGGCCCATCTCAATACCAAAAGATTGCCAAATTCCGGTAATCACGGCCACACAGGTAGAAACCGCACTCTCCAAAGCTAAGAATACAGCATCCATGTGACCAGATGACATCCCGGGCTGTGTACTACATGAACTACAAAATGAACTGGTACCTCACCTAAGTGTCATGTTTAATCATAGCCACACCTCAGGCTTCGTGCCCACTGAGTGGCGCACAGCTACAGTTATCCCACTCCACAAGGGGGGATCTACCTTGGATCCCGGGAACTACTGTCCCATCAGTCTGACTAGCCTGATCTGCAAGGGCATGGAACACTATCATGGAACTTATAAACAAAAACATTGGCAACCTCCAAACACTGGACCCCACCCAGTTTGGGTTCATGAAGGGTCGATCTTGTCTCCAGAACCTGATTGACTTCTTCGAATCAGTCTCCAGAGCTGTGGACGAGGGGAAGGCGGTCCAAACAGCCTATCTGGACCTCGCCAAGGCCTTCAACACCATCCCCCACTCTGGAATCCTAGATAAACTTACTAAGCTGGGCATAAATCCCTATGTCACTTGATGGCTTGCCAATTGGCTTACTGACAGAACCCAGGCTGCAAACGTAGCTGACTCCAAATCCAGCTCCAGACAAGTGACAAGTGGAGTACCACAAGGTTCAGTCCTGGGACCACTCTTGTTTGGCATCTACTTCTCTGAAGTACAGGCCAACATTAAGGGATTCTGGCTAACAAGGTTTGCAGATGACTGCAAACTGGGAGCCATTAGTGAATCCCCAAATTATGAGGATATTCTACCAAAGGGCATTACAGAGACAGATGCCTGGTGCCAGAGCCATAGGCTCAAGCTTAATGCCAAGAAATGTATAGTTATCCCCTTTGGAAAAAAACACGTACCCATGAGTTACCACATAGGTGGCAGTTCACAACATCGAAAATGTGATGAGAGACTTAGGGACAGAGGTGGACAGTGGTCTCACCTTCGATAACCATATCGCCACAACAGTCAGGAAATCCTTCTATGTGGCACACCTCATCACTAAGGGCTTTTCATCCAGAAAAAAAGGAGGTCATTATCCCACTTTACTCATCCCTCATTAGACCCATTATAGAGTATAATGCCCCATTTGGTTTGTACCTCACAAGACATCTGCAACAGCTGGAAAGGCCGCAGAAATATCTCACTAAAAGAATCACAGGCCTAAAGCAGATACCATATGCTGACAGTCTAAAAAAAACTCCAGCTATACTCTGTGGCATATCGTCTACTCAGAGGTGATCTCTGCGTAACATACAAGGCCATGTCAAACCCTGAGCTGCTGGACATGCTCCACTTAAAGAAATCCCAATCCCTCAGAGCCACATGCTCCAGGGATCTAAACCTTGTCATCACAATAAACAAAACATGCTGGAGGGATAGGTTCCTGACCCAGAGACTCTCCATACTCTGGAATAGACTGCCCATACATGTCAAGCAGAGCGCCTCCTTGGCCCTCTTCAAAAGGAACCTTGATGATTTGATGGAAGATAGGAAATTCACCCCAGAGATCATGTCAGTCGCCCTGCTAGACAGGGGTCCAGGGAAGTAAATATTATGGGAAGAAATATCTAGGGAATTGTTATGGCTAGGCTTGTATAGGCCCTAGGGCCGATAGCCTAATACCAACTTATGAACCTACCTCTTCTTACAAGGGTGTTACTCAAAATAAGGGTGGAAAGACCAAGGGCAAGCCTGATTGCCTCAGGCTGGACATGCCAACACTGGTACCAACTACTGCGCAGTCTGCCACCGTTGCCTCCATGGCACCTCCCTCAGATCCCAATTCTCCTGACCCAGCAGAAGAGAAAGTTCTTGCATCCACAGTTGCAGACCCTGAACCTGGCAGCCTGGCTTATTCTTTGACCCTCTCCTCCAGTGGCCAGCCTAAGCCAGCAAGTCCTGGACATTATACATAAAGCCAGATGACACAGCTCTGGAAAATCCTATTGCTGACAAGTGGAAAAGGTAATGCTCCTGGATCCAGGATAAAGGAGCTGAACCAGCACAGCCCTCCTTACCTCTCATCCTGGATTACCTAGCAGACCTGCTTCACAGGGGCCTATCTTTCTCTTCTATTAAAATCCATGCCTCTGCCATCACTGCTCATTACAGTACAGAGCCACCTGTATTTTCACACCCCCTCAACAAGCAGTTCCTTAGAGGGACTAACAAGCTAAGGCCACCCAGAAGAGCCCTTACCCCTGCTTGGGACCTTAACTTTGTGTTGGAAAAGCTCACGCTACCTTCCTTTGAGCCTGCAGCTTCAGCAGAGTTAAAATTCCTCTCTTGGAAAACAACCTTGCTTCTGGCCATCACTTCAGCTAGAAGAATGTTGGAGCTACAAGCACTCATGGCTGTGGAACCCTTCATCATTTTTAATGCTGACATGGTCTCCCTCAGGACTAACCCAACCTTCATGCCTAAAGTGGTGTCCAATGTGGCTCTCAACCAATCTGTTCATTTCCCCACTTTTTTCCTTAAATCTCCCTAAACCTCAAAATAAGGGGGAAGGATCCTGCACTCTTTAGATGTGCACAGACAGCTGAGATTCTACCTGGATAGGACTAAACCCTTTAGAAAATCTGACCAGTTACTAGTCAGCTTTGCAGCAGGGGCAAAGGGCAAGGCCATATCAAAACAAACCATTTCCAAATGGATAGCACACTGTAGCCATTTCTGTTGCAAATACCACGGGAAACCACCCCCTCAGGTGGTCAGAACACATTCCACTAGGGCAACTTCCACCTCTGCAGCTTTTCTCAGAGGGGTCCCTACCAGGGACACCCTGGAGGCTGCAACATGGAGTTCTGTTCATACCTTCACCAATTATTACCACCTGCCTATCTTTTCCAAATCCAGGGCAGGCTTTGCAACCGCAGTCCTGCAGGGCATACTAGCCAGCCCCAACTCTTCTTGACTACCTCCACCCATTTCTTCAGCTTTGGGAATCAACCCAAGTGTGATGACTGCAACAGTGAAACACGAAGAACATAGTACGGTTGTGTACACTTACCACAAATGTAGATGTTAGAGTGTATTCACTGTTCATAGGTTCATAGATTCATCGATAGGTACTAGGCTATCTGCCCAAAGGCATTTATAAGCCTAGCCAGAATTTGTTGGCTTTCGCCGCCCCCTTAGATTAGTTCCCTGTGCCTCTGTCCAGCAGAGCCATTGAAGTGATCCCCGGGGTAAACTTTCTGTTTCCCATCCACTCGTCAAGGTTTCTCTTGAAGAGCGTTAGCAAGGAGCTCTGCCTAATGTAGATTGGAATCTTGTTCCAGAACATGGGAAGTTTCTGGGACAGGAATCTATCCCTCTAGCACGTCCTATTTATTGTTGTGGTGAGGTTTAGATCCCTAGAGCGTGTGGCTCAAGGGGATGTGGTTTTCTTTAGGTGGAGCATGTCCATCAATTCTGGGTTGGGCATGGCCTTGTATGTCAGGCAGAGATCACCTCTGAGTAGGCAGTATGCAGCCGAGTACAGCTGGAGTTTCTTCAGTCGAGCTGCATAGGGCATCTGTTTGTGGCCAGTGATCCTCTTGGTGAGATACTTCTGTGGTCTTTCCAGCTGTTGTAGGTGTCTTGTAAGGTACATCCCAAATGGGGCGTTGTACTCTGATGGGTCTGATGTTGCAGTCCTGGTTTCCTACCCTCCATCCCCCCTAATCTCTCTCTCTCTCTTCCTTACAGTACTATTTGGTATTTACTTTCTACTGGTGGTGGTATTCCACCATAACCTAGCTCCTATTTGGGGGCTCCTGACATTTGGGACAAGAAAAACTGATGTAATGGTGTAGGCTGCCTGTTTTTATACCACTGACGACCTGACGTCAGTCCTGAAGCAACAGCAACCGACACAGAAATACTAAGCCTCTGGTATTTGGGCCGACTGAGGGCTACCCCTGGCAGGATAACCCAAGTGTGATGACTGCAACACTGAATACACTCAACATCTACATTTATGGTAAGTGTACACAACTGTACTTTCCTAGTAGTTTTGCTGTTTTGACCTGTTCTATTATTGTGTTGTTCTGAGAGAGAATTTTGAAGTCAGAGCATAGTGCTTTTGATGAAAATAACAGGAGTTTTGATTTTTTTGGGTTCAATAATAGTTGGGCATCAGTTAGCCACGCTTCAGTGGATGAGAAAGTGGTTTGTGTGATCCTTTGTAGGTTGAATAAGTTACTGAATATGGAGATTATGGTGGCGTCATCGGCGTACTGGACAAGGGTGCTTTGTAGGCATGCTTTGTGGAGATTATGAATATATTAAAGAGAAGTGGTCCTAAAATTGAGCCTTGCTGAACTCCTGTATTATTGTCAAGATGGTCTGAGAGTTTAGTTTGCCATTTTACAGCTTGTTTCCTATTTTGTAGATAGCTTGAAAATCAAATAAGTGCATTAGGGGAGCAGCCTATGGCTTTTAGTTTTTGCAGTAATTTGGTGTGTGGTACTGTGGCAAAAGTCTTGGGTAGATCTAATGGGATCACAGAAGTAATAAGGTCTGTAGTCAAGGGTTTAAAAACAGTATCTGTAAATGATAGTAGGGATGTAGTGGTGCTGTGTGCTGGGCGAAATCCATGCTGGATGTTAGGTTGTGGTTTAGGAGGGACTTCAGAAATTGGGCATGTATACATTTCTCTAGGATTTTCAATAATGGGTACAGAATAGAAATATGTCGGTAGTTTGAGAGATCAAAGCTGTTGCCACCTTTGTGTAGTGGGGTGATAATGGATTTTTTCCATAGTAGGGGGAAGTTTGACTCTGTAATGGAGCCATTTATTAGTATACTAACTGGATAGGCAATTGCTGTGGCTCCGAGTTGTAGAAATTCTGGAGGTAGATTATCAGCGGAGAGAAAGCAGGGTCTTAGTTTCTTTAGGAGTTTAAGTACTAGTGAGGTTTGCACTGGTTGTATAGAAATGGATGGGGTCGAGGGAGTGCTGCTAAATCTTATCTGTCAGATTTTGGGGGAAGAACTGATTCTTTTCTTGGATGGGGTTTGTGTGGGCTTGGGAGTTGTTACTATGGTTAGCTGTTGAAGAGGAGCTTCAGAGCAGGTTTTGAATGGTGGAAATAAAGTGCAAGTTGAACATTTGGGCAATTTGTTGTGGGTCATTATCCGGTGAAGAGGATGGGTTTTGCACGGTACCAGGGGTAAGTAAGGTCACGATAGATTTCCAGAACATTTTTGGATTGTGACTTTAGCTGGATAGTTGTATTAGGAAATAGTTTTTCTTATTTATAACTAGTTTTTTGGTTTTGTTATGGAGCTGCTTGTAGATAAGTTCCTGATTTGGGTCTTTTTTTGCCATTGTTTCTAGGCTTTATCTCTAGATAGGAGGAGGGCTCATCTAGTTTCTTTGGTTAGCAAAGGAATGTGGTTGATTTTTTTTCTTTTAGTACGTGTTGAGGCTAAGTTATTGAGTGTGTCTTGGGAAAGTTTATTGAAATAGTCCACGGTGTCATCTAAAGGAAGTGTTTTTAAGGGGGACCAGTTGTGGGATTTTAGGGAATTTACATAAGTCTCGGGGTTGAATTCAGTAAGATTTTTTGATGTCCTATAAATATGAGCTTTAGGAATATGCAAGTGGCCTCTATGGGTAAAAGCTGGCCGGTGGTCACTTAAAGTGTTGGGGAGGGTACCACTATTTGAGAAATTGAGTGAATGAGTTACAAGGATCCAATCTATGATCTTTTCAGTTTGGGGTGTAGGGGAGCAAGTTAGACTTGTAATTAACTGTGTAAAGCTGTGTGGCTTTATGCTGTTTTGAAGGGAGTCTGAGATTAGTACATGGTACTTTAACTGCTGTTTTTCAAAAAACTACGAGTGGTTCAGCATTCGCTCCTCCATTTCTTTCACCAATAGCACCTTCAATTGTATTTATTGGTCTTTTTGGGAGTGCTGACTGCATTTTTTTGGATTATGAGTCTGAGACTAGGCTTTACCAGTTTATGTTGGTGTCACTAAGAATGATTGTTTCATAGAAGATGTTATGGTTTACCCAGAATAGAAAGTCTTATTGTGTCCAGGGGGAATATAGAGCATGATGATGCATATCATCTTATTTCTCTTTATTTGAAAGAATGTTATAAGTAGTTCTAGATTGCTAAAAGAGGAAACTGTTTTTTGAAAGGGTGTAATTGTATAGGAGTCACGGTATATTAGTGCTAAGCCGCCACCTTTTTTATCGAGTCTGTCTTTGCGAATCATGGTGTAGCCTGTTGAGAGGATTTCATTGTCAGCTATGTGTGGTTTTAGCCAGGTGTCTGTTACTCATATGATGCCTGGGGAGTTATGAGTTAACCAGGCTTGAAAGTCAGTTATTCTGTTACAGATACTGTGTGTGTTTATTGGTATTATGTGTAGGTTTTGGTTAGTGATTGATTGGTTGGGGGATGTTTTGTTTGTGCGGCTTGGGTTTGAGTGTACATCACCGCATTTGATAGTTCTTGAAGTAGGCGAATTGTTATATGGGTAGTTTGAGTTTTAAGAGGAGGTAGTAGAGAGTATTTAGCTAATTTATGTTTGGTAATCTTTGGGGTGAGTGTGATTTTTGTTAGATGAAGGAGTTGCATACTGATAGGGAGGGTGAGATGTTAGAATAGCTATGTGTGTATGCTAAGAATGGAGTACTTAGGGTACTGGGTGTTATGGGTGGTATGAGTATGCAGGTGTTGGGGGATGTGGCTTGATAGAGTGTGAGGAATGTAGTAAGTGTGATGGTTGATAAAACAGAAGTCTGCAAAGGTTTGGACATATTGTGAGGGTTGTAGGTGTAGATATAGATAGAGTTGATATAATTAAAGGTTTGAGGCTGTAGCTAGTAGTGTGGGAGTTGGGTAGGTTGAGAAGAGGGTGTGGTGGGATTTGGGAGTGGTTTGGAATGTATGTGTGTTGTAATTAGTTGATGAGCCTAAGGGTGGAGCAGCTAGATGTATAAATCAAATTGAAGTGGGGAAGGGTGGGAATGAGGGTAGGGTAGGGGAGTGAGCCCAGACTGAAGCAGAAATAAAATTACTTTCACTCAAGATCTACCATACCAAATTAAATAAGATCAATAGAAAGTGTTACCATTTTGTGCATTCCTGATCTTGAAAAGGATCAAATTGCAAATGAGATACCCCTGTACTTTAGTATTCCAGGAGAAATTAATTAAATACTCACTTGGGTCACCTAGAGAGGCAAAACAAGTATTCAGAAATGCTTTTAATAAGATCCCCAATTGAAGGTTGATCGCTAAAGTGAAATACAAACATTTCACACAAAATCACAGCGGATATACTGGAGAAGGTGAAAACCATGATTTGCTAAGTAAATAACTGCAAATATAGGACAGTTTAGGAGTACATATGTAACTTTTCTTGTAACTGAGATTTGTCTATGCTGATTTAACATTCCTATTGGCTTGGTTCCTGTTTATATTTGACAGAGTTTATACAGTGCAGTTCCTGCCATTTTTTATAAGGAAGTCCCAGCAAAAATGCTTGCATGTACTGGAGCTATTTTCTATGAGAAAGAAATCATTAAAGTGTTTCTATTACTTAAAGGACATATTTACTGTTTTTTTATAACATAAATAAGACCACCACTATGTCAGATGTGAATTGCTGTGCTAAAAGTGACTTAAGTTTACATTATACAGTGGGGCTACATGATAAGCTAAGCAGAATTATAGGGAAGTTATGTTCATTTTAACCTGTTTAAGACTGTTTTTTATATTAAATAACACGGTGAAAATGTTAAGACGTGGAGAACATATGTGGATTCAAGATTCTTATGCTGTTTACTTGTATGTTTCTCTGTGCGTTGTTAGTTTACTCTCTTCCTGCACCATGGGAGTGTGGTTAAGCACAGGGTAATAGCAGGAAGAGTTAAGTGCTACATGTCATTCTTTTTGAGCTTATGTGATAAAAAATGGAATAGGTGGTGTGATGAAACACTGCTTGACTCTCGCATTATATATTTTTGTCAGGAATTTCATTGTGTATTATAGATTCATGGAATGTGAAAGGTGTACAAAGAAAAATAAAAGCTTATTTTTCACCTAGCATTCAAATTAAAGCCTGAAATAATATTTGTTCAATCAATTGCTTTGGTCAGTGGACTCAAGAAATGGGGAAAAGATGGATTGGGGTAATAATCAAATCACTAATCCACACAAAAGCAAGCCAGATAGAACCAACAAACCACACAGCAATTGCAGTTATCGTGCTAAAAACATGTGTTTAATTCTGTATACACGTAATATAAAGCACTTTTCGTCCCAGTCTATACTGGAACTTCATCAGATAAATCCATCTACATATGCAACACTTTAAATAACACTGTGTTTAATCATCTGTTCCATTTCCTCCAGTCAATTTCCTTTAATTAGTTGTAATAAATTAACCCCTAAAAACCTGCTTAACTTGTTTCCATTATTTACATCAAACACTGAAAAATTAAAAACCAATAAAATGCATGTACAATAAATAAACCTGTTCAACAGTATATATACTAGTAATTTTATCTCAGCAGACTTTTTAACTTAAGCACACACAAAATTGAACAAGTCTCATTTAACCCCGGTTTTTGGCAAGCATTTGTACGAAGTTGACATAGTAACTCAAAGTTTTCAAGTAACAATGTGTCCGGTCCTCCTCTAATGTCCGTTCTAAGTTGATCAATTGCTTTAAACTTAAATATATATTGATTATTCTCTATTATATGCTTTGCTAATGCGTTTTCATGCTTACTTCTGCTTATACTGTAAAGATGTTGATAAACTCGCTCTCTTAGCCTACGGTCCGTTTTTCCAATTTAAAATGCAGGACACTGCTGGCACTGTGCTACATACACAGTCATTTTAGACTGGCAGTTCAATCTCTTATTTATGTAATATTTTTTTACCCCTTATTACATGTGCCTGACAAACTTCTATGTGTTTACAGTAATTGCACATGCCACATCTAAACATACCTGCTTTGTAACAAGTATGGATGTTGTCTGTTTCCAATAAACTTTTAATATTTCTGCCTCTTTTAAAAATTATCTGTGGTGGTTGCTCAAATAGGAACAACAACAACCTCAAAACAAAGTTGTGAATAGGAATAGCCGGGGACAAACTAACGAAAATTTTCAGAACAGGGCACTAAACCACGCCCCAAGATAAGGATGGAGACAGCAGCCCAACAACAACTGCCAGAAGAACAAACGGAGAAGCTAAACAGTAAATGTAAAATTATTACGAACAACACACAAGATTTTAAAGTATTTAACTTCTCCGACTTTAATTTAAAGCTGAGTTAATTGAACTTTTGGCTAAGGGACACACACTTGTAACCCGCTAGCTCAGCTGATAAAGCAGCTAGTGTTAGACTTTAAACTTTTTATCAGGAAACTTAACTTTGTTGTACTATGGGTCAAGTTGACTGGAAAGAGAACCCATGTTATATTTCTAGCACCTTTAACCCTCCAACACATCCTACAGTCGAGTTATTTCAACAAATTTGTGACCTTGACTTTAGAAACAGCTTGGAAAACAATAATGGATCTTATATTAATAGTAATGTTGGTAGAAGTGAATGGCAAGCATTAGAAGAGATACGAAACCTGCCAGTTAGGGTAATGAAACCCGACAAGGGGGGAGGATTGGCAATAATGAATAAAGGAGACTGTGGGTAGGATGAAACAGATGCTACAGTGTGAAACATATTGTAAAACTTCTATAAATGAACTGAACAGAGCCTATTCTCCAATTAAGGCTTACATAGATGATTTGTTTGTTGAGGCTAACATAGACATGGATTTATATAATTTTTTGAGTATGCCAGCACATTAGTTTAGAAAAACAGATTTGCAAGGACTCGTGGTCATTTGTAAGTAGCATAAACGATCTTGAATTCAAAAGGGAATATAACTTTTTAACGGTTGATGTCAAAGACCTCTACACTTCCATCCCACACATGGAGGAAATTGAGTGAGTATCACATATGAGGTCAAAAAGGGTTCCAGCAACAGAAGTACCATTAGTTGAGGAGCTATTGGACATCATGCTTACAAACAACTATATAACCTTTGATAATGAATTTTATGTTCAAAAGGCGTAGCTATCCCATGTGGGGCCAGCTTCGCCAACCCAGTGATGGCCTTTTCAAAACAACAATTTATTTTACAAGAAAGATGAGATTGAGTCAGTTATGCTATTACATGAGATTTTTAGATGATATCTTTATTATCGTAAAGGGAGACTACCAAAAAGCTAGTGAGTTAGTAAAATATTTTAATAGTACTACTGAATTTTTAAAGTTCACCTTTAACTTCAGTGTGGATAGGATAACTTATTTAGACATTGACCTAGTGAAAGATACAGAAAATAATAGATATATAGGTAAGATTTATAGAAAAGAAACCTATTCTAACACATTCTTACACTATTCTAGCTGCCATCCCTTACACCAGAAAAGGCCGGTAGTCAAGGGACAACTGATATGGGCAGCTTGAATGGTAACCACTGACAAAGATTTTTATGAAGAATGTGTGAAATTAAGAAAAAAATTTTCTCAGTAGAGGGTATCCAGACCCTCTGATTTTGTGACTGCTTGAGGAGGTGAAAAATAAGAGAACAAATGGGACTTACAGGCCAATTTTAAATCAAGCCAAGGGAATCTACCTAGGTCAAAGAGAAACAATAGGGAAAAGAGGGACCTTGACTAACAGAATTGACTTTGCTTACAGTTACGTAACACCTTTCAATTTGAATGCGTTATAAGAACTGGAACCTACTGCAGGGGGACACTGTTTTAGCACACAAATTTGAGCAACCACCACAGATAATTTTTAAAAGAGGCAGAAATATTAAAAGTCTATTGAAAACAGACATCCAGACTTGTTACAAACCAGATATGTTTAGATGTGGCATGTGCAATTATTGTAAACACATAGAAGTTTGTCAGGCACATGTCATAAGGGGTAAAAAAAAATATTATATAAATAAGAGCTTGAACTGCCAGTCTAAAATGACTGTGTATGTAGCACAGTGCCAGTAGTATCCTGCATTTTATATTGGAAAAACGGACCGTAGACTGAGAGCGAGTTTGTGAACATCTTTACAGTATAAGCAGAAGTAAGCATGAAAATGCATTAGAAAAGCATACAATAGAGAATAGCCAACATACATTTAAGTTTAGAGCAATTGATAAACGTAGAATGGACATTAGAGGAGGACCGGACACATTGTTACTTGAAAAGTTTGAGTTACTATGGCAACTTCATACAAATGCTTGCCACAAACCAAGGTTAAATGAGACTTGTCCAGTTTTATGTGTGCTAAAGTTAAAAAGTCTGCTGAGATAAAATTACTAGTATATGTACTGTTGAATAGGTTTATTTATTGTGTATGCATTTTATTGATTTTTAATTTTTCAGTGTTTGATGTAAATAATGGAAACAAGTTAAACAGGTTTTATGGGTTAATTTATTACAACTAATTTAAGGAAATTGGAGGAAATGGAACAGATGATTAAACACAGTGTTATTTAAAGTGTTGCATATGTAGATGGGTTTATCTGATAAAGTTCCAGCATAGACTGAGACGAAAAGCGCTTTATGTTATGTGTACGCAGAATTAAACAAGTGTTTTTAGCAAGATAATTGCAATTGCTGTGTGGTTTGTTGGTCCTATCTGGCTTGTGTTTGTGTGGTTTAGTATTTTTTTCTAATTCTTCATTTGTTGTAAGTAATAATCAAATCAGGTAGTAGGTGAAATAGTACAAGGATAACAATTATTATCAAAAAATCCCTGAAGGATATTGTACTACAAAATAATTCAGATGAGGGGAGATGGTGTTATGTAGTTATTAAAACACTTTTTTTTATAAACCTGTAGCTTTATTGAACTTATATGTACCTTGTACCAAACAACATGAGTTTATAGTTTCAGTTTATAAAATATTAAGCCAATTTAATAATTGTTATTTTAATATAGGGGGAGACTGGAATGCATTCAACAATCCTGTGTCTTGACAGGACAAGTAGGAGGAAAACATAACATGTTTATGATTCCATAGCACTTTCAGATCTAAAAATATTTTAACTGATTTGACCCCTTCAGTTTTCAAAAGACAAATGCATTATCAGAGAGATTCCTGTTTTACTTCCACTGCTATAAAACTTGGGCTAGGTTGGATTTTGTCTTGATTTCAGAAATATTTTTGAGATCCAACATTGACTTTTATGTAGAACCAGGGTTATTCTCTGATCACTGTAGAATTAGACTTACTGTAAACTGTGCCAGTGGATTGAATATCAAGAAAGGAGGCTATAACTGGACTCTAAACCCCACCTTACTTCAAAAGGTAGATATTGTTAAGGAAATTATTGAGGTACTGGATGAGTTTATGGGTAACAATTCTAGTTCCCATATTTCTTTTGCCATACAGTGGGCTACCATTAAAGGCCAGATCAAAGATATGCTTATCAACGTGGCATCATACTATAAAAGAATCTATAGTTCAAAAGCAGAAACATCGAAAGGAAAAATCTTTGAACTTGAGGAGGATTACAACTAAAACACAGAAAAAAAAAACCTCCAAAAGGAATTCTATTTATTCTGCTCTGAACAAAATTCCAAATGGAGAAAAGTTCCATCAAATGTTACATCAAAACTACTAGCGAAAATGATCAATACTAATAAAGTTCTCCCTTAATAACCGGAATAATATACCAAAACAAAACTTAAAATTCAAATGCTGAAATTATTCAAATCTTTGAACAAATATATTTTAAAACACGTGGTAAGCATTATTCACTATATACATTAGAAAGAAAAAGATCAATTTTTAAATTCATTAGATTTTCCTAAACTTAACCAAAGTCAGCAGGATCTGCTTATAGCACCGTTTACCCAGCAAGAAGTTGTATACATAATAAGTAATCTTAAGATGGGTAAAGCCCCTGGACCCAATCGTAATACAGCAGACTTTTACAAAACTTTTAGTCAAAAAATCTCAAAAATGTTATTGCAACTGTTTAGTTATATAAAAGAAAATGATATCACAGACTTGTATCTTAATAATTCTAAAACGGATCTTATTCCCAAAGTGAATTCTGACACTAAAAACCCATTAAATTACAGTCAGATTTTTCAACATGGATATTAAAATATTTGCGTCACTATTGGTAAACAGATTAAAACCTTTATTACCAGATATAATCTAACTAGTCTGGCTTTCTTCAGGGCAGACAAACCTGTGATCACACACTAACTTTGGATACACTGACTTTATCTGGACAGTATAACAACTTGATATTCGCATTTGCACTGGATGCTTCCAAAGTCTTTGACACGCTCAGTTTAGACGTTCTTTTTCAATAATGCCGTATTGTGGCCTACTGCAAGCTTTTATTAATTTAATAAAAATTCTATATACAAATGCCCGAACAATCTTACATATAAATAAGATTATTTCATCTCCAATAAAAATTACTAATGGAACAAGACAAGGGTGCCAATTATCCCCATACTTGTATATAATTACTCTTTATTATTATAACCCAAGGAACTTTTCACTAGATTCCTATAATAAATACAGAGCTTGTATTAATGACCTTTGCTGACTACTTAAATCTTTATTTAACTCGGCCCAATCCTGATTTACCAAAAATTCTGGATTCTGTCAAAACATTCTCAAAAATCTTTAATTATAAACTCAACCTGGATAAATCCTAACTGATTTATTGATATATCTGGGTATATTTTTCTATCATGATCCAAGTAAGTTTTGCCAAAACAATTTAACAAAACTTTGGACAACAATTGAGCAAGATATGCTCAGATGGAATAAATTATTATCAAAACGAGTATACTACCAAGATTGCTGATTCAGTTCAACGCATGTAATAGTGCCCAGTATTTTTTTAAATAATGGAAAAATCACAATAAATAATTGCTTAAAAAAATTATTATTTTGCAAAAAACAATCGAATCACTAAATCTAACAAGTCCATTTAAAATCTTGCAACCAATTCAGCTTAATCCAAATTTTAAACTAAACAACTCAATGTTAAACTTAAACAATTAACCCTTAATTAAAGGAATGATGATACTAAACATTTCTAACTATAAAAAAACTTTCAGTAAATGATTTGAAAAATTTCCTGAATCTTCGTAAAAGATATTCGGTTGTATTCAGACAGATAAAAGAAATTACCTTAACCCTCTTAGAGACTCCAAGGGTTAATGACAACAACTTAAATCTCTGCAGGGTGTTGTGGAGTAAGTTCACACTAAAAAAAATGTTAAAAATGTATGAATTAATTGTAGCTATAAAATGTAATATTTTATATTCAAACTATTGGACCAAATTAAAACCAGCAATTCAAAATAAACAGAAAATTCAGTCATTTCCGTTTTCCTTAAAACTACTCCCTTTAAAAAAAAACTTGTGTATACCCAGTTAATCATAATAAATAATGAATATTTAACTCCTGATAAACTTAACAAATACTATTTCACATCTTCAAACTGTTTACACTGTGAAGTCCCAAGAGCTGATATTCTTCATATCTTCTGGAGCTGTAAATGTTCTTACAAGTTGTGGTGTTTGTTAAAAGTCAGGCAAAAAAAAATGGGATACAAAAAAGACCACTCTGTCCTGTGAATTTGTAGTTTTACATATCCCTCCTCTTGGATTAACGAAGCAAAAAATAGATGTTTTAATTTTTATCACTGATGAAATGTACATCTCACAGAACTAGCTTTGCAGATCAAAGATGTCATGGGTTGGTTTTAAACAAGTGGAAGTTAAGTGTATAACAACTCATAAATCAATAACCAGTAACCAAAGCAAATGTTCCTACTATGCACAATTTTAGAGTACACTCCTTCTTCATATACTCAAATATTCACAAATAAATGTATGTTAAATTAACAAAGAAAAGAAATGGTATCAAAGATCACAGTTATAAATTATGGTTCATAATGGTGTGTAGTGTTGCTGTTGCATTAAGTAAAATCATATAAAGGCATTTAGCACTTTGTGTATGTAGTTCTTGCGTTATTATTTTTAATGTGTTGAAGTAATTTGTATGCACAAATACTTATGACATGTTGACAGAGTCGTTGATTGTGATGTTAAAGGTTTAACAAAAATAATATGAAAGTTTAATAAAGATATTGGAAAAAAGAGAAAAGTACAAAACTAGATGAAGGCAGTAAACAGGGGATATAATATCCAAGTCATGTTTTCTTCTTATCTGGCTGGAATCTATTGTTGGAACTGGCTGACTTGTAGCTGCAGTCTGTGCTAGACTCAGAGAAGAGTGAAAAGGTTGGAAACAGACTTAAAACTTAACTTTTCTCTCTTGTCCAAGTTTGTGTGACCTTGGGAGTTTGTGTGTGTGCATTGAGTGCAGTGAGCTCTCCACTACTAAAATATTTTTTTGTGATGTTTTCTGTTAATCTTGGGAATTCAATCTTTTCAGACCATATATATTTCTGTGTCAATTACTGTCATTTTGATTACATAACACAAGATTAATCTTAGTGGAGCCATGTCTGGCACTCATTAGAAATGAGTTTAAGGGAAAGAAAAAAAAAACATTGTGGTGAGGAATATTTGACAGATATGTCTTCCTTAAAAAACATTTCAAGTATAGTTGATTTTTAAGCTTAAAGCACTTGTTAAATGTATTTGAGTCCAGAACTGTAGTTCTAGGTTACACTTTGTGCCTGTAGTAAGAGGCTTATCATCCATGACTGGTACTGCATCAAAAAAGGCAGGCAGATAGTCAGTACCTTGATTGCATTTATTATATAAATCGAATCATTTGCAATCCTAATTACTTTTACTTAAGGTTGTAAATCTTTGAGATGTACCTACATTTTCTTTATTCACACTACTAAAATGGTGTCAAAGTTAATGTTACAAGTATAAGAAGGAAAATGTGTATGATTTTTAGAGGTCAAGCTTCAGGTGGTAAACAGAAGCACTAACTTAAAGTCATGCTGTCTTTGCATGTAACACTTAGGTTTGGATTAAAGGAAAGAAAAAGACATTTTGTTATGAAAAAAATAACATTTGAATGTATATGTTTATACTCTGAAGGGAAAAAAACATCAAGGATGCAATGCCTTTAGAAACAAAGTGGCAGAGGAACAGCTTGGCACAGTATTGAGACAGGGTATGGAATGTTTTTTATGTGATGTGAAAAACTATTTTCTTATCTGAACATTGTGAGTGCATTGATAAGCCTCCTTGAAGATACTGTGGTATCAAATAAATGAGTAGTGCACAAGTTCATGGAACAAGTATAATGCAGGTCTGTCCCAAAAGTAGTTGAAGGAAGCTAATATTTTACAAGAACACAAGTCTTACTCAGTTTAGTAAGAAAATGAGCAGCCATCATATTTCAATATGTTTGTGTTTGCATTTGAAAGGTAGTTATTTTTTGTATAGATTACAGGTGTTGGAGAGATTAATAAGAAGTATATTGTTGGATTATAGCAAGAAATAAAATGAATTAACTTACTATTTGTTAATACAAGTCTTTGATTTTTTTCTAGGTTTTTTATTATTCGAAGAGAGAAATTAATATTAAGTCACATGGAGAAGGTTAAGGCCAATCCACGTATGAACGAAGTGGACCCAGAGTGTCTGAGATGGACTCCAGTAGTAGTTTCAAGTGCTCCTGTGTCTGAGGAAGAGAGAGAAGTAGAGAAAGAGGTAATTACAGATTGCACTGCTTATCCTGTGGCTTTGATTCTGGGACTTTAGTCTGTATTTTTTATATTTATCCTGCTCTTTTTTGATAACATGTAGAATTCTTGCTTCTATGTGGTTAAGTTAGCAGAATCGTTTTGTAGTCATCTCTTATGACATTTTTATAATTCACTGACGACAGGAATGTATATCATTATCTTGCTAGGCCTGTCTCACCCCATATGTGAACCTGGCCAAACACCTAAACAAAACTGTAACTTGTTTATTTTGTACATTTTGTTTGTTGTCACAACTACTGACCATCAGGCTTTCCCCAGTTTCTCGAACCCATTTGTTGTCCCATGGTGTCTGTCTATGAAATGGGAGAAAGAACTGTCTGGAAAGGCTATCATTCATGTAGTGGTGAAGGTGCTTTATGTCATCATCAGAATTTTGGCATTGACAGTATATGGTATAGTCCCTAACACTCCCCTTTGGGCATGGAAAGAGTGACCTACTTCAATGGAGGAAACAATACTCTTCCAGCGCAAATGTATGCTACTGTACACTCAGGAAGAGGGCTAGTATTTTCACAGTTTAGTGGCTGACTGCATTCCCCTAGACAGTCCTTTGTTTTAGCACCTTTTGTTTGAAGGATTGTGACTGTCCTGTTCTCCACCCAGGATAGTCATGCCAGTACTCCCCATACACCACTAATTAAACTCTGGTCATATGGGGAAAGAGCTTTGTTCCTATACATTACTGAAGTTTGGTCAGCAGTCACATATTAATCCATGAAAAATAAAGATTATTTTCTTCTTAGTAACTGCATTAGAGTTACGTAGTGTGCTGGTAAAATCAGCTTGCTCTTATGGAATATGTAATAACAGTTATGTTTTCCTGGTAGTTATTTTAGACTGCTGTTTCCCATTAAGTGACTTATTTAGTTATCTTTGACTATCTCAGGAAGTATGACCCCCCCCCACACACACACACACACACACATACACACAGATGCACCCCATATAGGTGGTTAAGCTGTTTCTTATATCCAGGAGAATGGGTAATAACTTAGTCTTGGAAAGGGTGTAACTCTTTCTAATAGCTGACAGTAAGATGAAAAATATGTCACTTTAGGCTCTTATACTGAAAACATTACTGCAGAAATTACCTTAATTCCTTTAAAGCATTTTTCCAGGTGGACCCCCACTACACTCCCAGTGAGGAGAGCTGCTTCCCTCACACTCCTAGTTCTTGTATACATATGAACTCCAATATTTTTGCACCTTGGAGAAGAGAGACTATTCTGAATACAGCAGTATTGGACTTAGTATATTTATATTTTCATTTTTGTATTTTTGAGGATTACATCTGTGATGCTGAATTTCAACAGGACCTTGTGTGAAAACCACTCGACAATTATATGAACTCTGAAGAATAAAATAGAAAATTGGAGTTGCAGTGCTTGCTGTTACACTATTAGTCACAAGTAGAGCAGTGGTTAAAGAGTTGGAAATATTGTTTGGAAGACTTAGGGGCATGAGTATGGGGAGTTTACCAACTACAGAGCCAAGTACATTAAGTAGAGAGCAATGTTGCATGTACAGAATTTTTACAGATTTGGCATCATAAGCAGAAGTGCTTCTGATTAATTATGAGATGACATTATTGATCCTGAAGTAAAGGTATGTGCAAGATTTACATGGCACTGCTGCCTCTGTCACAGAGAGGTAAAGCCCTAGCTGCAACCTGGGTGACCTGTGGTAGCCAGGTGATCTGCATGTAGGAAGATTTACTGACCAACAATGTGAATGAGCTTTTTATACAAGCTTTCCCATCGTACAGAAATAGAAGGTAATCCAACCCACTGCATTGACAGCAACTGCTTGATAGAGATATGTCCTCAACATACAGTGCTGTGGTTCAGCAATGCTTGCTTGCTTGGTGCTGCTAAACATTATTACAGTAGCCTTTGTTAGTGCATGTGCAAAAGATTATTTCAGCATGGGAATATACCTAATAGATTAATACTAAGATATAAAGGAAAAAAATTCTTACTATACTCAGAATGAAACTGCACTACAGGCTGCCATAGGGTTTCTTGATCTGAGGAAAGTAAGAGTCTGACC